>NW_007231502.1:0-19767 GCF_000164805.1 Carlito syrichta | reverse complement strand
AAGGTGACCACAGTGATATTCAGCAAGGAAGTATGTAGCACTTTTTCTATGATAAGTTTGTGAGCTTAATTGTCAGATGCTGCATACGTTCATATCAAATTTTATCCATACTATACTCATTCTGATCATGTGGAGAACACATTGATGCAGTGTGCTAGGCAGAAAGTAACCCTGGTGAGGAGTTTTAGTCCTTGAAATAAGCCTGAGGAGGTTACGTGGGCAGCCATTGTGACTGTAGAAAGCCAGGAAATGATAGGCGGGAGATACAGGGAAGGGCCAGAGGGTGGCAATGGGGATACTTTGCCATTATCATTATTATTATTATTTTTAGTTGGAGTCTCAGCCTCCAAGTCTGGACTGCTATGGCATGCTCCCAGCCACCACAGACTCCACCTGATGGGTTCAGGCTATTCTTATGCCTCAGTCTTCCAAGTAGCTGGAACTACAGGCATGCACCAGCACACCCCGCTGACTTTTTTGATTTATTGTACAGACAAGATCTCACCAAGTTGTCCAGGCTGGGCTCAGGCAATCCTCTCCCCTAAGATTCCAAAATGCTAGGATGACAGGCATGAGCCACAGCACCTGACTGGGAATGTGTACTTTCATTTCAAGCAGTGAAGTTACAGCCTCAATGACTTCTGGGAATTTTCCATGGGCACCAGAGAACCCTGAGGATCACCAGGCCCACAGGCTCCACCCCAACTCATAGGAAGGGACTGCACAGAACTGCTCATGTCCTAAGTTTTGTAGTGAGTTCTGAAAGGAGAGTGGAGAAAAGGGCAGAGCAGAAGCGTGGAACAGAGTGGAGAAGGGGGTAGAGTTGAGGGCTTTTGGAGAGGGGAGATACAGCAGCAGATCTCAATGGAAAAGAATGAGACAGAGTGACAGGTCTCACTGGGACCTCCAAAAAAAATTGGGGTCACACTCTCCTAGCGGGGCCTCCAGAATGTTAGGTCAAGTCCTCTGGGGGTGTGGGTTTCTGGGGTACGAGCTGATGCCACATGAAATATGCAAAAGTTGCACAGAAATTAAATTAGAAAATATAGTTTCCTTAAAAGTAAACTAGAGAGAAAGAGAAGATTCACTTACCCAAGGTAGGGGAGAGAGGCAATATCAAGAAGCATGGCAACAAGCGTAGCTCAAAGAGCACATGGACACACCAGAATCTAGAAAGACAATGGCCCATATTCACACTCATTGTGAATGAACACAGAGATGGGAACATTTAAGAGGTAATTGGGTCAAGAGTGGTGTCACATGCCTGTAGTTCTAGCTACTCATGAGCATGAGGCCAAGAGGGTTGCTTGACTCCAGGAGTTTGAAACCAGGCAATGCAACATAGTGTTATCTTGACATTAAAAGAAAGAAAGAAAGAAAGAAAGAAAGAAAGAAAGAAAGAAAGAAAGAAAGAAAGAAAGAAACAGAAGAAAAAATGGCTGAGTGTTGTGCACACCTTTACTCCCAGCTGCAAGGAAAGCTATGGTCAAAGGATCACCTAAGCCCAGGAGTTCAAGGCAGCAGTGGTCATGATTGTGTCACTGCACTGCAGCCTGGGCAAAAGGATGGAACCCTGCCTCACAAAAAGAAGGTTAAATGGGTTAAAAGGGTGAATGTCATAAGAAGAAGAAACATAAAGACAGCAAGTTGGGTCTCTCACAGAGAAAAGTCTATGTGAGGACAAAAGAAGGAAGCCATATGTGAGCCAAGGACAGAGTCCTCAGGAGAAGCCAACTGTCCTTGATGTTGGACTTTTAGCTTCCAGAATTGTGATAAAAATTTTTTTATTGTCACCTACTCTGGGATTATCTTATAGCATTCATACTAGTCACATATAACTTATTATATTTTGTATGCGTTCATGGTCTGTAGTGACATTGCTTATTTCCCCAGAATGGTAATTGTGTCTTGTCTTTCTTTACTCACTTTTTGACATCTCTTGTCAGTCTTGAGGTGTGTACATTTTATTTATTTTGTTGTAATTAGATTTACAATTTTTAAATTTTCATTTTATTTTATTTTATTTCTATTCCTTTCTAAGGCTTCCCTTAGGTTTTTTTACTGTTGTTCTCTTAGTTTTTTGTGTGGAAGATTAGATTATTTGTAGGCTCATATTCTAGATTAATATATTGGTTTAGCTCTACAAAATGCTTGTGTGCATGGATTTCCTGTGTCTCACAAATTTTGATATATTGTCTTTTCATTGTCTTTCAATTCAATCTATTTTTGGTTTCCCTAGAGACTTACCCACTAAGTTTCTAAGAGTTGGAAATATTTTCGTTGTTTCTACATTGTTGGATTGTTTTCTGATTCCATTATAGTCAGAGAACACACTGTGCATAATCAGATTTTTTAAAAGTATTAAGAATATGATGTCACATCAGTCTAAACCTCTGAATGATTCTTTGTGATTTAGTCCAGTACCCAAAAATGTTACCCTGAGCACCCACCTCCTTCAGGACTTACAATTCTCCTCAATGTGACCCCAAAATATCCTCTCCAATTAGACCTCTTAATGTGTCTTACATTTCGGTGTCCCTCGTCCCTGAAATAATTGAGATGAATGATGCTCACCCTATATAAAGGGCCTGTCATAACTAAGATGGAGCAATGTCTGACCGCAAACTTCCCAATAAACACAAAAATGAACACCATAGTCTTATCTAAGTCACATATTTTGAACAAAGATCATTTCACACTCAATAAATTTGTAGACGTTCCTCCAATGTACATTTTCTTTCTTTCTTTCTTTCTTTCTTTGTTTCTTTCTTTCTTTCTCTCTCTCTCTCTCTCTCTCTCTCTGTCTCTCTCTCCCTTCCTTCCTTCCTTTCTTTTTTTATTTTTTTTGAGTTGGAGTCTCACTCTGTCACCCAGACTGGAGTGCAGTGGCCGCTCCCTGACACCGCAGCCTCGACCTGCTGGGCTCCAGCGATTTTTCCGCCTCAGCCTTCCGAGTAGCCGGAATTACAGGCATGTGCTACCACGCCCAGCTGATTTTTTTTTATTTATTGTAGACATGAATTCTCGCTGCCGAGGCGGGTCTCGAACCCGTGGGCTCAGGCAATCCACTCACCTCAGCCTCCCACCAAGCCTGAGCCACCAAGCCTGGCTTCTCTCTTTCTCTCATTCTCTCTCTTTCTCTCTCTCTTTCTTTCTTTCTTTCTCTCACTCTGTCGCCCAGACTGGAGTTCTGTGGCACACTCCTGGCCACAGCAGCCTCAGCCTGCTGGGTTCAGGTGATCCTTCCACCTCGGTTTTACAATAGCTGGAACTACATGCAAGCACTACCAATTCTGGGTAAAATTTTAATGTATTGTAGAGAAGATGTCTCACTAAGTTACCCAGGATTGTCTCGAACCTCTGGGCTCAGGCAATCTTCTTGCCTCAGTCACTCAAAGTGCAAGAATTACAGGTTGCAACACTGTGCCCAGCAAAAATGCTTTTCTTTACACAGTAAAGCTTCTCTCCCTGTACTCTTTATGGTATATATTTTGATAAATGTTTTTCCAGCATTACAGATATAGGGCATTGCTGAGTATTAAATTTCTGAGGTTAGCCAGGACAGTGGCTCAGCCTGTAATCCCACACCTTTGGGAGGCTGAGGTGAGTGGATTGCCTGAGCCCACGGGTTCCCACCTGGGCAGCGAGAATTCATCTCTACAATAAATCAAAAAATCAGCCGGGCATGGTAGTGCGTGCCTGTAATTCCAACTACTCAGAAGGCTGAGGTGGAAGAATCACCAGAGCCCAGCAGGTCGAGGCTGCAGTGGCCGGGAGCGGCCACTGCACTCCAGTCTGGGTGACAGAGTGAGACTCCAACTCAAAAAAAAAAAAAAGTTTCTGCGGAGGAAACAATAAGAAGGCTTATAGGATAAGAGAAAAGATTAACAAGCTATGTTTCTCATAAGAGTTAATATCCAAAATATACAGAAATTCATATAAATTAAAGGTAAAACAATAAAATGATAAATACTGAACTGAAGAATATGACAAGAGTGGTTATTTTTCCAATGAAGACACAGACTGCCAATAAGTGTATGAAACAGTGCTCAGCATCACCAATCACCAGGCAATTGCCAATCAATACTATGATGAGATAACATCTCTCATCTGTTAGGAAGGATAATATCAACAAGAAGAAAGATAATTGCTGACAAGGATATGAAGAAAAATAAATCCTGTACACTGTTTGTAAGTTTTGAATTGGTACAGTGATTATAAATCCCTTATAAAAATCCTTTCAAAAAATGAAAAATTAAACTACTGTACAATCCAGGACTCTCCTTCCTGTGCATATAAACAAAGAAAATAAAATTGGAATATTATTATTATTATTATTATTATTTGAGTTGGAGTCTCACTGTGTTGCCCAGACTGGAATGCAGTGGCCGCTCCTGGCCACTGCAAGGCCTCAACCTGCTGGTCTCTGGTGATCCTTCTGCCTCAGCCTTCTGAGTACCCAGAATTACAGGCGTACACAACCAGCCCCGGCTAATTTTTTAAATTTATTGTAGAGATGAGCTCACACCAAGTTGCCCAGGTGGGTCTCCAACTGCAGGCTCAGGCAATCCACTCACCTCAGCCTCCCAAGGCACAGGATTACAGGCTTAGCCACCGGGCCCGGCTAAAATCAGAATATTAAAGAAGTATCTACACCCTTATGTTCTCTGCAGCATTTGCCACATGGCCAACCTATGAAAACAACCAAAGCGTTCATGGATGCTGAATAGAATGAGAAAATTTGTATATGTACACAGTAAAATATTAATCAGCCATAAAGAATCATAGCGTCTCACCAATTTAACATCACAGATGAAACCGTAAGACATTATGATAAGTGAAATAAGCCAGGCACACAAAGACATTACTGCATAATCTCATTCATATGTGGAATCCAAAATAGTTGCACTCTAAGAAGCAAAGAGTACAATGGTGGGGTCAGGGCCTGCAGGTGGCAAAAATGGGAGATGTTCAAAAGGTACAAAATTAAAATGATAAGATAAGTGAGTTTTAGGATTCTAATGTATAACCTAGTGACTATAGCTGATAATAATCACTGTATCCTTAAACATTTGTGAAAATAGTAGACAAGTGTTCTCAATACAAAAAAAGGGTAACTATGTAAGGTGACATATTTAAAAATTTGATTGTATGCATCATTCACAATGTTTAAGCAGATGAAATTATTACATGATACACAATAAATATATTATCATACAATATTTATAAAAAATACACATTAAACACACACATAAACACATGTATATGTCAAACATGTCCATATATATTTTATAGTCATAAGCTCAATACTGAATAAAAAGAATATTATAAAATAACAGTTTTTAAGAAGCAAGGTAACATGTAGGTGTTTAATATATGTTTAGCAAGGTTCTGAGCAATATCTATACTTTGAAAATTTGGGCTTATAGACTTTAAATTACCAATCTCATTTTATGGTAAAAGCAACAATTTTCTTTTTCCGAGTTGGAGTCTCACTCTGTCACTCAGACTGGAGTGCAGTGGCTGCTCCCGGTCACTGCAGCCTCACCTGCTGGGCTCCCGCGATCCTTACGCCTCAGCCTTCCGAGTAGCTGGAACTACAGGCACGCGCTACCACGCCCGGCTCATTTTTTGATTTATTGTAGAGATGACGTCTCGCCAAGTTGCCCAGTTGGGTCTCGAACCCGCAGGCTCAGGCAATCCGCTCACCTCGGCCTCCCAAAGTGCTGAGATTACAGGCTGAGCCACCGAGCCTGGCCAAACCATCAAATTTTAAAGTAAAATAATGGTCAGTTTTCCAATGTTTAGGGAGATGGTTTGTCACATTTGAAACCTCCTTAGGATAAGAAGTCATAAAGCAGAAACATATAACATTTGTCCATGGTGTTCCTCAGGTTTCTGAGCAAAATAACCACTACTCTCAAACATTTTCCTCAGGATGCAAAAAGAGAACTGAAAAAATATTTTAACATGGAGTTTCTAAAAAACAAATATTCCCCAAAGCAACAGAAGAGCAGTCAGATCATGCAGATTCTTAAAACCATTAAAAGGAATTTGATTTTCCATATGAACTTAAAAGAAGATCACCAAAGAAGAAAGAGATGAAAAAATCCACGCTTCTCAGAAATCATTTCCACTTGGAGCAGACCACCTTAACAAACCACATTTTAGTACCTAATTCCTCCTTGACCTGTGTCATCTGCTTCATTCCCTTCCACCACCTGTATGTTTGGGTAATATGCTGTGTCTCTTCACATCCCAGGGCTGTTTCCTTTGCTCAAGACATGTGATCAGGTTTGGCTTAGAGACAGCAGGCCTGTTTTATTTAAAAAAAAAAAAAGTAACATAACTCTTGCTGGGATTCACAAATGACCAGCCTAGTACTGTGCTCAGTAGAGAAAACATTTTAGGAGACTTCAGAAAATTAATTCCAAAATACTGTTTCCCAACAGAACATTTAGAAAGTATTTTAAATGTTCTATTCTTAGTTCTTTGCCCACTACTAGTGAATCAATAAATAATGGCAGAAATTAGGTTTTAAGGTGTGGGCAATATTATTGTATGCCATTAAATTTCTGGACTTACCACTAATAGAGTGAAGGATACAGATTAGTTCAAAAGAGAACAAAGTTCATGTCAAAATGCCCACAAATCCCCAAGTTTTCCTTGAAAGGAGGAACTGAAATTTCCTTATGCAAAGCAGAAACTCCTAGAAAACATTCTAGAAAGAACATGAAATCATTAATATGCATTAGAAATTATGTGTTGAAATTGTCCTCACCCAGGGAAACCAGGATTCTATGATTCTCTAACATTGCATTTCTGTACAAAATCCACTGTCCAGGCATTCTCACACCTCTGGAGAGAACTCTATGGCCACATCGATGAATGTCAACATCCCCTGAAAACAGCAACAAATATTTACCAAGTGGCCAGGAGCAAAATTCTAATTTAATTCCAGAGGAAGCAAGTGTGAAGAAAACAGGATCTCACTTATATGGTAACTGGAATTATTCAAAAAGATTATTTTTTAACAAAGAAACATACTATAATGTATTCTTTAACTTTGAGGGAAAAGGATGAAATAAGATCCACTCAGATAGTGTGGACACTATAGTTTTGTGAACGATAAAGTATAAAATTTGGGCACCAGCACAAGCGTTTACATTTTGGGGGTGATATTTACATCATATGAGATAAGTTGTATATATTTGTCAGATGGAAAACTCACAGTGAGTTAGAAGGTCCCTCGTTTTAATGTGTACAGCAATGAACTAGATAGCATTAAAGTGCAAATTCTGATTCAGAAGATCTGAAGTAAAGCCTGAGTTTCTACATTTTTTTTAGTTGTAGGTAAACTCTGTCACACATGCTGGAGTGCTGGAGTACAGTGGCACAATTATAGTTCATCACTGCCTCGATGTCCTGAACAGAACAACACACACTTCTTAGTTTCCTGATTAGCTGGAGTTACTGGCACACACCAGCAAACCTGGTTAATTAAAAACCAAAACTAGAGATAAGCTCTGTCTAGATTGTCTAGACTGCTCTTGAAACTCCTGGGTTCAAGGGATCATCTTGCCTTAGTCTCCTCAAGTGTTGGTATGACAGGCACGAGAAACTGCACCAAGCCTAACTTTCTGCATTTCTAACAAGCTCACCAATGATACCAATGCTTCTTAACTAAGTAAGGTATTTTCTCAAACATCCACCAAGTGACAGAGTCGGGGTTAATCTCAGTTGATCTGACCAGTAAACAAAGATGAGAGCCTTCATTATCCAGAGCAAGTTATATGCAAAGAGAATCTAAGAAGGAGAGCTCCCAGATTAAATGTGATGGTCTTTGTTATACCTTCCAAAGGTATTTAATAAAAAAATCAATTTCATAGTGAAAAACAAATCTGTCAGCAGGTGCCTTAACCAGGTGAATAAAATTAGCATCAAGTGTAATAGGATATATTGGTATCAGGTGCAAGGGCACGCAGACAACACAACAGGTGTGTGATGATATTATTGTTTAAAAAAAAAGTAAATTATAAGATGAATCCAATACTGAAGAAACCTACATTTTATGCAGAATTCCAACTTCAGGTATCTCCCATGTTCTGCAATCTCTATTAGTGTATTCACATTGGTTTTTTTTTTTTTAGCCTTCTAGAGAGCAACTTTCTTCTAATTATTCTTTATTCAGACCTTCCTGTGTTATGTTATTCTGGGCATAATTGACATCCTGCTTATACGTGTATTTTATTATTCATGTTCTGTGTGGATCAGATGGAGCATCCAAAAGGAACCTTAGTAGTACATGCTCCCATTCTTCACTAGGATCTGAGGAACTATCCCATCTCCAGTGGGAATTTTGGGGATCCATGTCTTTCCATGTTCCACAGCCACAAGGGAATTTTTTTTTTTTGAGTTGGAGTCTCACTCCGTCGCCCAGGCTGGGGTGCAGTGGCATGCTCATGGCCATCCATGCATTGACCTGCTGGGCTCCAGAGATCCTTCATCCTCAGTCTTCCAAGTAGTTGGCAATATAGGTGCATGCTACCATGCCTGGCTATGTATTTATTTGTTTATCTACCTATTTATTTATTTATTGTAGAGTTCAGGTCTCACTAAGTTGCCCGGGCTGGTCTCAAAACCACAGGCTCAGGCAATCCACTTGCCTCAGCCTCCCAAAGTGCTGGGATTACAGACTGAGCCACCAAGCCTGGCAAATGGAATATTTTTAATACTGCTGGTCAGAAATTTATAGTGAGAGCTGTTTATCGCAGCTAAGCAGCATGAATGAACAACAGAGAGAAGGTTCTGCCATGTTGGGAGAAGTGTTTTTCATAGTCTTTGAATATGACACGAACAAAACCAACTTAAAAAAACTCATTAGGCAGAACAGTCACAAGTAGAGAAGTAAAGGTTTGCAAGCTCTAAAATCATGGCATTCCAGTAGGAAAAGTAGACAAACCCTTGACTTGGGACACATGTAACTGAAAACCATCCATTTCTTACTCTTCCTGGAATTTCTTTGGGATTTTATCTCAGCTGAAATTACCTGGACAAGTCACATCTACATGTTCAGAATATGCTTTTATATTTTTAAATTAAATTTAACTACCTTATTTTTTGAGTCGGAGTCTCACACCATTTCCTAGGCAGGAACAAAACATCACCATTACACCTCACCAGAGCCTTGACCTCCTGGACTTCTGACTATTCTTTTTTCTCAGCCTTTCAACTACAGGTACATACCACCAATCCTGGCTACTGTTTTTTATTTTAACTTTTTTATTTTTGTAGTGAAAAGTTATCCCTATGCTGTCCAAGCTGCTCTCAAACCCCTGGGCTCAAGCAATCCTCTCACTTCAGCTTCTCAAAGAGCGGGAATTACTGCCATGAGCTACCATGTACAGCCAGAATGTTTTTAACTTCATATGCATAATCCTTTACCTGCTACCACTTCACTCATAGGTAGAAGGATGCAGAAGTGCAAAGTCCTTTTTTCTCTGCCTTTTGTCACAGGAGACAGTTTAAAATACAATGAGCTTCTGTATAGAGAAGAAAGTGTGAGTTTCTTCTTTCCTGCCCTCAAGTGCCCTCCCTTGCCACAAACACCAGCAATTTCTACTGCAGCAAAGAAAATGTGACCCCACTGATTTGCCTGACCAAACCCAAGTAGAGCAGGAAAGGCCAACTTCCTTTTAAACTCAATTCTAATGAATGTACCTGAGAGTCCTTGTGCTTTACTCTGATTCAAAATTGGAAGCATGTAGAGGCAACAAATTTAAACATGGACGCTTCCATCCAGACCAGTAGACCGAGTCCAAGGGAGGGGCACAGGTGATGGTATTTCTTCAACCTGACCATGTGATTCTAATTGGAAGTGTGGACTGAGAACCAAGTAGCCAAGCATCACTTCTCAAGCTTGATTTTCCACACAGCTATTGTGGCATTTTGGGTCTTATTCTGAAGAACTGTGCTTCTACAAGTTGTAAGGCATCCCTGAATACACTTTTAAAACAAGTCTCCTGTGAATGTGGATATGCACCACCTGAACCCATGGTCAGCAGCACTCAGCTAGACAAAGCAGGCCCAGCTTGCAAAGTCTCTCCTATCACAATACAAATACTTTAGATCCAAATGAAAAAGACAACCAAACTTCATTCCAAAAGGTCACATCCTATGCTGGCCCTTTAGAGTTTACAGAGGCTGGCTGAAGAGGACAGCGATGTCTAAGGAGGTCTGCCTTTGAAAAACAACCTGCACACATGTGCAAGGGCAGGGTATATGAAGAATGCACTATGCACTCAGAAGTATGATGTGATGCACTGTGCTGGAAACCACAACCACATTGTATGGGAGTGAATCCTCCTAGCACCCTGGGTCATTGGTACTAGGTGTCACCTAATTCCCAGAATTGAAGGAACCAGTTTTTTTGTGTGTGTTTGTTTCTGTATCATTGATTTAATAAGAAAATGTATAGGTCAAATATAAAAGATGGGAATAAATGTTAAATATTAAAAGATGGGAGGGGTACAGAGAGAATAAAGGGGGTATAGCTCCGAAGCACTTTTCATGTTGTGGTCGTACTTACCTTTTTTTTTTTTTTGAGTAGAGTCTCAACTGTCACCCAGGCAGAAGAGCAGTGGCACACTCATGGCCACCATAATCTCAACTTGCTGGGCTCAGGCAATCCTTCCACCTCAACCTTCCAAGTAGCTGGAACTACAATTCTGTGCTACCATGTCCAGCTAATTTTTTGATTTATTGTAGAGACAAGGTCCCACAATGTTGCCCAGGCTGGTATTGAACCCATGGCCTCAGGCAATTCTTTCACCTTGCCCTCCCAAAGTGCTGGAATTATAGGCTTGAGTCACCATGCCTGGACTTGTATTTATGTTTTTATAATTTGAAGAGCAATCTCTGGGTCTGCAGGAATGAATAACAGG
This sequence comes from Carlito syrichta, assembly GCF_000164805.1. Classification (NCBI taxonomy): domain Eukaryota; kingdom Metazoa; phylum Chordata; class Mammalia; order Primates; family Tarsiidae; genus Carlito; species Carlito syrichta. Next base: position 8,824 of record NW_007231502.1, on the reverse strand, counting down.
TTGTTGGGTGGAATGGTTCTAGAAACACAGGTGTTAATGAAAAAGAAAGCAATGGAAACCCCCAAATTTAAAGTTCTCAGCTGCCATTTATCTGCTTTTGGGCTTGCAGAAAATTGTGTGTCAGGCAGTGTGGCCTCCCCTGTAATCCTAGCACTTTGGGAGGTGAAAGTGAAAGGATTAGCCTGGCTCAGTGGCTCAGCCTGTAATCCCATGCTTTGGGAGGCTGAGGTAAGTGGATTGCCTGAGCCCGCAGGTTCGAGACCCGCCTGGGCAACTTGGTGAGACCTCATCTCTACAATAAAACAAACAACAAATAAGCTGGGCATGGTAGTACATGCCTGTAATTCTGGCTATTCAGAAAGCTGAGGTGGAAGGATTGCTGGAGCCCAGCAGGTCGAGCCTGCGGTGGCCGGGAGTGGCCACTGCACTCCAGTCTCGGTGACAGAGTGAGACTTCAACTCAAAAAAAAAAAGTGTTTGGATTGCCTGAATCCAGGGGTTTGAGACCAGTCTGGGCAACTTGATGAGACCTCATTTCTAAAGAAATCAAAAAATTAGCCAGGATATGATGGCACATGCTTGTAATTCCAGTTACTTGGAAGACTGAAGTGGAAAGATCACTTGATCCCGGCAGGTCAAGGCCACTGTGGCTATGATTATGCCAGTGTATTCCACCTGGGTGACAGGTTGAGACAACTACTCAAAAGAAAAATAGAAAAGAAATGAAAAATTGTGAACACTCACATTGAAGAGTCACTGGGAGCAGCTACTCAAATCTCTGGCTCATCTGATTAGTGCTGAGAGGGGATGGGGACAGACCTGGAGAAGGCTCTAAGGAGGGAAACTTTCCTATTTTTTCCCAGGTAAAATTCACAAAGCAATGTATTCGGATTCTGGTTCAAATTGCACTCAATATAACAGACCACAGACTCTTACCAGTCACTCTGCAAAATAAAACAGGAAAATAAGATTTTTAAAAAACAAATGGAATATAAAACTAGATTTTTTTCCTGAAATCTACTTTTTTTTTTGCCTTTTTGAATTTTATTTTCAACTTTTCAACCACTACTGATCAATACATTTTGCTGCTAATAGAAAACTATAGTTGAAATAAGTGAATGAATCTTTCCAAGTTGACAAACACAGGGAGAGGTGGTGCTGACTGACACACAGACATGCCTGACTCCAGTGCCACATCAGGCTATCCTTTCCCTTGGACATTCCCCCTCTCCCATCCTGCTCACTGAGTTTCTTAGTGACCACACTCTCCAGAGACCCTGCACTTGCTCTCCCACGTGCTTTTTGCTTCCTAGGTTCTTACACCATCTCCCTGGGGTGGGTTTTCCTTGTTCTTTGGGATTGTTTTCCTTTCCTCACAAGTGGAAGATAATCCACAGAACAGAAATCATTTCTCCCTTTTCCCCTAAGGACCAGTAATTTGTCTGAAAGTGCCCGGAATCCAGTCACCTAACAAACTCAAAGAAATGTCTTCTGAAATACTGACAGGAAAACAAAATTTTACCAACCATCAATGTAACAGTGAAATGGCAATAGAGTAACAAAATGAGCTCCATTTTAGATGCAAGCAGTCTCTTACCTCTGTCTGGTCTTGCGTGTAGCAAAAATAATCTTGAAATGCTAAAACTGTCCTGGTGAGGTGGCTCAAGTCTGTAATCCCAGCACTTTCAGAGGCCGAGGCTAGAGGATTGCCTGAACTCAGGGGTTTGAGAGCATACTGGGTAACTGGGCATTTTCTCCTCTCTACAATGAAGCAAAAAATAATCCAGGTGTGGTTGGTTGTGCCTGTAGTTCTGGCTACTTGGAAGGCTTAGGCAGAAGGAGCACCTGAGCGCAGCAGGATGAGACTGCAGAGGCAAAGTGAGAATCCAACTCAAAAATCAAAAGCAAAAAGAAATGCTAAAAAGATGAGGTAGGAACAAGTATACAGGTGGCCAGACTAACTCTGAGAAAGGGGGAGTATGTGCACTAAATCTGTTTGGTTAAATTTTAAAAAGACCATGAACCAAGGACTTCATGACTTCTCAGGACTCCCTCTGGTGCCCAGATGTCTACAGTTCTAAGTCACCTCTTGGTCTCGGCTCCCTCTGTCCCTATGGTCTGGGGAAAAAAACAAGCAAATGCACAAACAACCCATTTTGGGCCGTTAGGATGCCGGTCTTCATATTGTTTTTTAGTCATTTTCTCACTCTGTAGCCCAGCCATGACCTGCCAGACTCAGGAAATCCTTCCACCTCACCCTTTCAAGTAGCTGGAAGTACAGGCATGCATTGCCACACCTGGCTAATTTTTTGACCTATTGTAGAGACGAGTTCTTGCCAAGTTGCCCAGTTAGGTCTCAAACCTGCGGGCTCAGGCAATCCTCTTGCTTCGGCCTCCCAAAGTGCTGGAATTATAGGCTTGAGACACCATGAGATCTCCTTTCAAATATTTAAACTTTATTTGTTGTATGAGATTCCAATAAATCTTACATCAGTTTTTGTAGTGTACATTTTACAGAAGTTATTTTTTGCTTTTAGTTTCTAATTTATAACTACAAAGTTATTTATATTACCATCTAGGGCCTTAAAAACCTCTATCAATAATTTTTTTTTTTTAGTTGAGTCTCACTCTATCAATAGTTTTTATACTGTTTATTCTTAAGTATGTGTTTTCACATTTTTCTTAACATTGTGCTAGCATTGTGTATTTTAGGTATAATTTTATTATTTTTTATCTTATTTTATGTGGGTGTTTTTTTCTTTTTTTGAGTTGGTTGGAATCCCATTCTGTCACCCAGGCTGGAGTACAGTGACATGATCCTGGCCACTGCAGCCTTATCTGCTGAGCTCAGGCCATCTTTCCACCTCAGTCTTCCAAGTAGCTGGAACTACAGGCATGCATTACCACGCCTGGCTAATTTTTTGATTTATTGTAGAGACAAGGTCTCATCAAATTTCCCAGACTGCACTTGAACCTCTGAACTCAGGCAATCCTCTCACCTCAGCCTCCCAAACTGCTGAGATTATAGGCATGAGACACTGTCCCCAACCATTATGTAGTTATTGTTCTGCATTTTATTATGTACACACTTTATGATTATACATTATTTTCTCCTAGCCTATGCTGCTTTTATAAATTCCAGATGTTGACTTGTTGCTCACATATTGTAAGGTATCTTGTACTTTAGAGACTGAATTTGCAGCTGTCATATTTCACATAATACTCGCAGAAAATATAGTATGCAAATCTTATGTCAGAACTTCATCTTTTAATAAAAATATAATTATTTAAGAATATTGTAGGCTGGGTGCAGTTGTTCACACCTATAATCTCGGCACTGTGGATGGTGAGAAGATTACTTGAACCCACAGGTTCGAGACCAGTCTGGGCAACTTGGTGAGACCTCATCTCTACAATAAATCAAACAATTGACCAGGCATAATGGTGTGTGCCTATAGTTCCAGCTACTTGGAAGGCTGAGGCATAAGGATCAACTGAGCCCAGCATGTCAAGGATGCAGTGGCCATGATCATGCTACTGCACCCCAGCCTGAGAGACAGAGTGAGACTGCAACTCAAAAAAAAAAGGATATTGCACAGTTCTCATTTTTAATATTTTAAATCCTTTAACATCACATTTCAGAAAATATTACTTAATAGGAAGCAAAGCTAATCTCTTTGATTAAAATATTTTATATCCATTAAAACTTTCTTCAGCCAGTTGTGGCCCAAGCCTGTAATCCCAGCACTTTAGGAAGCTGTTGTGAGAGGATTGCCTGAGCTCAGTGGTTTGAGACCAGCCTAGGCAACTTGGAGAGATCTGGTCTCTACAATAAATCAAAAAATAAGCTGGGCTTGGTAGTGTGCACTGGTAGTTCCAGGTACTTGAAAGGCTGAGGCTAAAGGATCACTTGAGCTCATCAGGCTGACTCCCAGTGACTCAGAAAGCTGAGGAGGATAGCCTAAGCCAGGAGGTGGAGGCTGCAATAAGCCATGATTGAGCCATTGCACTCCATTCTGGGCAACAGAATGTAACCACAACTAAAAGAAAAAATCAATGGTATCTGAATTAATATCGAATGGAACAAAACAATAATGTGTCTCTAAATTTCTGAGAAAAAATACTTTCAACTAAGGACTCTGTTCCTGTCAAATTTTTAATTAAATGGGAGTGCACTACTGCAAAAACTGTGTTCTTAGAAATAGAATTAGAAATCTGAATTCTTAGGCTTTAATAGGTCACATAAATTCAATTTACATATGGATTGTACTTTAATATAAAAGGAACTTTTTTCTAATTGTTTATGAGTACAAATTAATTTTTTCCTAAGGCTATCTTTTCTACTGAGTTGGAGTTTCTCACTCTGTCACCCAGGCTGGAGTGCAGTGGTTCACTCACAGCCACCACAGTCTCAACCTGCTGGCCTCAGTTGATCCTTCCACCTCAGCCTTCCATGTAGCTTGAAATACAGGCACACAACACCAGGCCTGACTAATTTTTAAATTTATTGTAGAAATGAGGTCTTGCCAAGTTACCCAGGCTGTTCTTGAACCCATAGCTTCAGGTAATCTTCTCATCTCAGCTTCCCAATGTGTGGGGATTATAGGCATAAGCCACCATGCCCAAATCCTAAGGCTATCTTAAACATGAATTTTAATTATAGCAGTAAGGTAATATGGATTTATTTTAGCATATTAAAGAAAATTTTTAGAAATTTTTTTAACGTTAATTTTTTTATGAGTTGGAGTCTTTCATCACACAGGCAGGAGTGCAATGTCATGCTTAGACCACTGCAGCCTTGACATGCTGGACTCAGGCAATCCTTCCATCTCAGTCTTCCAAGTAGCTGAAACTACAGACAAACAACACCATACCTGGCTGTGTTTGTGATTTATTATATAGAGGAGGTTTCACCAACTTGCCGAGGCTGGTCTTGAACCCCTGGACTCAGGGAATCCTCTCACTTCCACCTTCCAAAGTGCTGGAATTACAGCCACCATGCCCTGCCAGAAATTATCATTTTTTTAATTTGGAGTCTCACTCCTGTCACCCAGCATGGAGTGCACTGGCACGCTCACAGTTACTGAAGCCTCGACCTGTTGGGCTCAGTTGATCCTTCCACCTCAGCCTTCCAAGTAGCTGAACTACAGATGCAGGCCACCATGTCTGGCTTATTTTTTTATTTATTGTAGGGACAAGGTTTCACCAAGTTGCCTAGATTGATCTTGAACTCCCAGACTCAGGCAATCCTCTAGCCTCAGCCTCCAAAAGTGCTGGAACTACAGCAGAAATTGTAATTTAACAAACTGAATAATAAAATCTAGGCCCAAATACTTTTACTAAGTTTTCTATACAGTGTTTTCAAAAGAATTAACATTTTCTCTTTATTGTTTGAAGGTAGAAGAGGGGAAAACACTTTCCAATGGTTTTTGGAACCTGGTATTCTCTTCAAACACAATCAAAGAAAGGCAGTACAACATAAGAAAACTGCAAAAACACTGTTTCTCTTTCATGTTAATATGGAAATCACTAAGACAACACTATTAAAAATATTAAACGGAACCTCATCTCTTCATTCATGGGTAAATTTCTACTAGGAATCATAAAGACTTGGGGTAATCAAAGGAAAGTATTAAGAATCATAGTTGGTCAGGCTTGGTGGCTAAGTCTGTAATCCCAGCGCTTTGGGAGGCTGAGGTGAGTGGATTGCCTGAGCCCATGGTTTGAGACTCGCCTGGGCAACTTGGTGAGATCTCATCTCTACAATAAATAAAAAATTAGCCAGGCGTGGTGGTGCGTGCCTCTAGTTCCTGCTACTTGGAAGGCAGAGGTAGAAGGATCACTGGAGCCCAGCAGGTTGAGGCTGCGGTAACCGGGAGCAGCCACTGCACTCCAGTCTGGGTGAGAGTGAGACTCCAACTCAAAAAAAAAAGGCTGGTTCTCAGGTAAATGTGTCCCAGGGAAGAAGAAATGTCTATGTTTAAAAATTGCAAAACTTCCTGCTGTTCTTCTGATGGTCCTGCCTAATAAGTCTGTTTCAATTATTTTTGTCCTTCCTGTGATATTCAATGGGTCTGTTGGACACTGCTCCCTACATAGTCTCCTCTGTTCTCTTCATCCATACTGCTTAGATGGCATGAACTCTTCTCTCCATGAATTTATGACCTGTAGTATTAAAAATGTTCTCTGGTGCCTGGGGAACATGGTAAGTCATGGATACCTAAGATTCCCACTGGTGACGGGGTAGATCTTCAGATCCTAGTTAAGGATGGAAACATGTAGGGATTTTTTTTTAGTTGGAGTCTCCCTCTGTCACTCGGACTGAAGTGCAGAGGCACACTAATGGCCACCACAGTGTGCCTCTTCACTTCAGTCTGGGTGACAAGTTTTCAAGAATTTCCTGAGTTATTCTGGACAGTAACTCCCCTCTTATTTAAATGTGCATTTTATTAACATGTTCTCCGTGGAGCTGATGGAGCATCCAGACTAAACCTTAATTGTACTTGTTTCGAATGGGCACTTGGCTCATGCCTGTAAACTCAGCATTTTGGGAGGTCGAGATGCATGGACTACCCAAACCCATGGATGTGAGACCAGCCTGGGCAACTTGAGACCTCATCTCTACAATAAATCAAAAAATTAGTTGGGCATGGTTGTACAAGCCTGTAATTCCAGCTACTTGGAAGACTGAGGCAGAAAGATCACCTAAGCACGGTAGGTCAACACTGCAGTGGCCATGAGCATACCACTGCACTCCAGCCTGAGCAACAAGAATGAGACTCCATCTCAAAAAAAATAATAAATTACTATATTTTGTGGCTAATAAGATCTCAGCATGGATTTTGTATTGTACCTGTGTGCCTTGGCACCTGATACCAATATGTCCCAAATACTTGGGAGGCTATAGAGAATGTATTCTTTCAACCCAGGAGATGGAGACTGTAATGGGCTGTGATTATACCACTGCACCCTAGCATGGGCAAGAATGAGACCCACCGACTGAAAAAAAATTGTAGAAAACTCAGACTAACCCTATATCTCCTGAATCAGAACTTACATTTTAACAAAATGTTCATTTAACTGTTGTACACATTAAAACTTGATGAGGACCATACAATTCACTGGGAATTTTTCACCCGAGCAGTATATATGAAGTAATCCGTGATGTAAATATCTCACTGAAAAATGTACATGCCTGTGTTGGTGTCCACATTTATGCTGTGTCATTCACAAGATCAGAGTGTCCACACTGGCTGAGTGGATTTTATTTCAAATTCTTCTCAGACAATGCATTAGAGAATATTTCTGTGTTACAAATTATCTTGTTGCATAATTCTAGTTGTCATATCACCTGAACACTGTTCTCTTCACTCTGGCTTTACCTAGAAGCCATGGTCACTTGGTAAATATGTGTTGTGGTTGCTGTTTTCAAGGGCTGCTGACATTCAGGGATGTGGCCATAGAATTCGCTCAAGAAGAGTGGATATTCCTGAACCCAACTCAGTGGATATTGTACAGGGATGTGATGTTAGAGAACCACAGAAATCTGTTTTTTCTAGGTGAGGAGAGTTTTAACACACAATCCCCATTTCACATAAGAATTTCATGGCCTTCCTTTGTAGAATGTTTTCTGGGCATTTTGCTCTGTGCAAAATGAGTTTCTGATTTCTGTTATCAAAGAAAAGTTGGTGATTTGTCATAAAGAAAATTAGAGACATTTCATTTTGACAAGAAGCATTCTCGATTTGGAATCCACATGTGTCCTTCTCCCTATATTACTGGTAAGTCCAGAAACCAGGTGGCATAGAATAGCGTTGCCCACACCTTATTCCAATTGCTGCCATAAGTTTGTGACTCACTAGTACTGAGCTAGGAAGTAACAAATTTAAGGTCAAGTGTGGTGACTCAAACTTGTAATTCCATTATTTTGGGAGGTCATGGTAAGATGATTGCCCAAATCCATGAGTTTAAGAACAGCCTGGGCAACTTGACCAGATCACATCTCTACAACAAATCAAGAAATTAGCCAGGCATGGTAGCACACACCTGTAGTTCTGGCAACTTGGAAGGCTGAGGACAAGAATTGTCTGGGCCTAGCAGGTCAAGGTTGCAGTGGCCATGAACATGCCACTGCACTCCAACCTGGGCAGCAGAGTGAGACTCAAAAACAAAAAACAAAACAAGAACCCACAAATTAAAAATTCTGTCTATATATACTGGGGAACAGTATTTTGGGATAATTTTCTAGAATCTTGTATAATGTGTTTTCTACTCATCATAATACTAGGTTTGTAATTGAAGAATCCCAGCAAGATTCATGTTACGTTTCTCTAATCACACAAGACTTGCTGTCTCTAAGACAGATCTGATCACCGTCTGGACCAAAGGAAAGAACCCTGGGAAATGAAGAGACCCAACATATCAGCCAAACCTCCAGGTAGGTGGGAGTGAAAGAAGCAGATGACACAGGTTTAGGAAACAGAGCTTGAAATGTGGTTTGCAAAGGTGGTATGCTCCAATGGGAATGGTTTCTGAGAAGCCTGGGATTCTTTCTCTTGCTATCAAAAAGGGGTATCTATTAATCCATGTTCTGAAATTCTCCAAAAACTCTGCTTCTGCAATGATCTCCTTTCAAGGTTAAAGAGGAAATCAAACTTCACTTAATGGTTTGTTAGGGACTGCATGAACTGACTACCTTTGTGATATGTTTTGAAGATGTGCAAGTATCTGCTTATTTACTTAGAAAATCCATGTCAAACTATTTTTTAAACTTTCTTTTTCTGTCATGTTGGAATAGGTGAGTGTTACTTGAGAAATTTTAAGAA
>NW_007231501.1:61810-67853 GCF_000164805.1 Carlito syrichta | reverse complement strand
GGCTTCCAATTCCTGAACAAAGCCCGAAACCCACAGGTCATAAGAGAGAAGATAGACAAGTGGGACCTTATTAAACTGACAAGCTTCTGCAAGACCAAAGAAACCATCAAGAGAGCAGGGAGACAGCCTACAGACTGGGAAAAAGTATTTGCCAAACCAGATCTGACAAAGGCTTAACATCCTGGATCTACAAGGAACTCGAACGTGCTGAAAAGAAAACAAGCAAACAACCCCATTATAAAATGGGCAAAAGTTATGAACAGACACTTCACAAAAGAGGACATCCGAGCAGCTAACAAACACATGAAGAAATGTTCAACCTCACTAATCCTCAGGGAGATGCAAATCAAAACCACACTGAGATACCATCTAACTCCAGTCAGAATGGCAATTATCAACAACTCAAAAAATAACAGCTGCTAGAGAGGGTGTGACGAAAAGGGAACACTTCTCCACTGTTGGTGGGAGTGTAAACTAGTGCAACCTCTGTGTAAAGCAAAGTGGTGATTTCTAAAAGCTCTAAATATCAACCTCCCATATGACCCTGCAATCCCCCTACTGGGAATATACCCTGAAGAACTCAAATCACTCTATAAAATAGATACCTGCACATGTATGTTTATCACAGCGTTGTTCACAATAGCAAGAACCTGGAAACAGCCATCCTGCCCATCAAAAGAGGACTGAATTTTAAAAAATGTAGTACATATACACAATGGAATACTACACAGCCATAAAAAACAACAAAATTATGAATTTCACAGAAACCTGTATGGAACTAGAGTCTATAATACTGATTGACCTCTCACAGAAACAAAGATCTGAGTATCACATGTTCTCACTCATATAATGGTCCTTGAACATCAAATGTAATACTATAAGAAAATGACTGACGGCATTGGGAAACTATGGGGTGGGGGAGGGAGATGGGATTAACAGTAGCAAATATCTGTTTGGGGATGGGGAAACACCTCTTATCAACAGGGTCCCTGAATGAAACGTAATTGTATACCTAACCCTTAACTGTACCCCACAAAACCATAATAAAAAATATTGATTCTGAAAAAAATAAAAATAAAATAAAAAAATCCATCCACGTTGGAGCAAAGTTAATAATTTCATTCTTTATGGCTTCACAAAATTCCATCATGTATATGTACCACATTTTTTAAATCCGGTCCTTATTTGATGGGCAGCACCATTGGTTGCATGTTTTTGCTATTGCAAATAATGCTGCAATAAACATGCATGTGTAGGTATCTTTTTCATAGAGTGATTTGAGTTCTTCTGGGTATATTCCCAGTAGGGGGACAACGAGATGGTATGTGAGGTCGATTTTTAGATCTTTAAGGAATCATCACACTGTTTTCCACAAAGGCTGTACTAGATTACACTCTCACCAACAGTGTAGCAGTATTCCTTTTTTGCCGCATCTTCTCCAGCACCTATTGTTTTTTGAGTTATGATGATGGTTATTCTGACTGAAGTTAGGTGGTATCTCAGTGTGGTTTTAGTTTGCATTTCTTTTGTGACTAGCGAGGCTGATAATTTTTTTTCATGTATCTGTTGGCTGCTCGCATGTCTTCTTTTGAGAAGTGCTTATTCATATCTTTTGCCTACTTTGTAATGGGACTATTTGTTTATTTCTTTTTGGCACATTTGAGTTCCTTGTAGGTCCTAGATGTTAGACATTTGTCAGATATACAGTTGGCAAATATTTTTTCTCAGTCTGTGGGCTATCTCCCCCCTTTCTGAATGATTTCGTTGGTTTTGCATAATTTTGTCAGTTTGATGTATTCCCACTTGTCTATCTTATCTCTTATGACCAGGGCTCTTGGGGTTTTGATCGGGAATTGGTTGCCAGTTCCAATTTCCAGAAGGGTGTCTCCTGCGTCTTCTAAGGTTTTTATAGTGTGAGATTTTACATTTAGGCCTTTGATCCATTTACAGTTGATTTTAGTATATGGTGATAGATAGGGGTCTTGTTTTAATCTTCTGCATGTGGTCAGCCAGTTTTCTCAGTACCATTTACTAAATAGGTTCTCCGCTCCCCAGTGGTTAATGGTGGAAGCTTTGTCAAAGATGAGTTGGTTGAGAAATTGATGTTTTGGTTCTAGAATCTCTATCTGGCTCCATTGGTCTTTATGCCTCTTCTTACCAATACCAGGCTATTCTGATTATTGTAGTTTTATACTAAACCTTAAAGTCTGGGAATGTGATGCCTCCCATTTTTTGTTTGTTTTTTTTTTCTTTTTTTCTTTTTTACTGAGGATTGTTTTGGTTTTTTGTGGTCATTTATGTTTCCATATGAATTCTTATATTGTTGTTTTGAGGTCTGAGAATAATGCTGCTGGTAATTAAATGGGTATGGCCTTATCTGTAGATCGCACCAGTAGGATAGACATCTTAACACTGTTGATTCTTAAAATCCATGAGGATGGAATATTTTTCAATTTGTTTGTGTCTTCTTTGTTTTTTTGAGCAGAATTGTGTAGTTTTTGTTATAAAGGCCTTTTACTTATCTGGATAGGAAAGTGGCATTTCTTTTTTTGTGGCTATTGTGAATGGGATTGTGCTTTTTATTTGTATTTCTGTTTGTTCATTGTTGGTGCATAAGAATACAAGTGACTTTTGCACATTTAAAAAATTTTATTAAAAAGATGTTGGGTACTATTCAGGGTTACGTATATAAACATTGATCATTCAGGTACACTTGTTGATGAGGTAAGCCCCTTCTTTCCCTAGCAATTTCCTTCAATTGACAATTCCACTTCCACTCCCCTGACAGTATCCCACTACTGCCAATTGCTTTCTTGAATAATTATAATTATTCAAGGTCTGCTTATGAGTGAGAACATATGGAACTCTGTTCTTTGTTTCTGTGACAAATCACTGAGTATGATCAACTCCAAATCCATCCAAGTTGCTGCAAAGTCCAAATATTTGTCCTTTATGGCTGCATAATATTCCATTGTGTGTATGTACCACATTTTTTAAATCCAGTCCAGCTTCAATGGACAACACGGTTGGTTCCATGTTTTTGCTATTGTGAATAGAGCTGCAACAAACATACGTGTGCAGGTATCTTTTTTGTAGAATAATTTGAGATCCTCTGGGCATATTCCCAATAGAGGAATTGCTGGGTCATATGGAAGGCAAATTTCTAGTTCGTTCAGAAATCGCCACACTGTCTTCCAAAGAGGTTGCACTAGTTTGCATTACCGCCAGCAGTGCAGCGGAGTTCATTTTTCTCCACATCCTTGCCAACAAATGTTTTTGTTTGTTTTATTAATAATGGCCATATTTACAGGAGTTAGGTGGTATCTAAATGTGGTTTTGATTTGCATTTCTCTGAAGATGAGTGAGGCTGAACACTTTTCCATGTGTCTGTTTTCTACCTGTATATCTTCTTTTGAGAAGTGTCTATACATGTCTTTTACCCACTTTTTAAAAGGGCTGTTTGGTTTTTTCCTTTCAGCACATTAGAGTTCCTTGTAGATACAACATGTTAAGCCTTTGTCAGATATACAGTTGGCAAATAATTTTTCTCATTCTGTGGGCTGTCTCCCTGCTCTCTTGATGGTATCTTTTGCTTTGCAGAAGCTCTTTAATTTGATGAGGTCCCACTTGTCTTCTTATTTCTTAAGGTATTAGCCTTCAGAATTCTCAGGCTAGGAATTGGTTCCCAATTCTAAGTTCCATAAGGGTGTCTTCTGCATTTTCTAAGATTCTTATAGTTTGAAGTTTTACATTTAGTTCTTTGATCCATTTAGAGTTAATTTTTGTGTATGATGATAGGTAGGGGTCCTGTTTCAATCTTCATGTGGTCAGCCAGGTCTCCCAGCACCATTTACTGAATAGATTCTCCTCTCCCCAGTGGTTGTTGTTGGAGGCTTTGTCAAAGATGAGTTGTTTGAGGAATTGAGGCTTTGCATCTGGAAACTCTATCCTGTTCCATTGGTCTATGTGCCTGTTCTTGTACCAATACCAGGCTGTTTTGATTACTGTAGGCTTATAGTAAAGTTTGAAGTCTGGAAATGTGATACCTCCTGCTTTGTTTCTTTTGCTAAGGATTGGTTTGGCTATTTGTGGTCATTTATGTTTCCTTATGAATTTCTGTATTAAAATTTCCAGATCTAAGAAGAATGCCTTTGGTAACTTAATGGGTACTGCATTGAATCTGTAGCTTTCCTTTGGTAGGATGAACATCTTAATGTTGAGTCTTCCTATCCATGAGCATGGAATATTGTTCCATTTGTTTGTGTCTTCTTGGATTTCTTTAAACAGTGTTTTGTAATTCTCATTGTAAAGTTCTTTCACTACTCTAGATAGGAAGATGCCAAGGTATTTCATTTTATTGTGGCTACTGTGAATGGGATTGTGCTTTTTATTTGGATCTCTGCCTGCTTGTTGTTGGTATATAGGAATGCAACTGTCTTTTGCACATTTATTTTGTACCCTGAGATTTTTCCAAAGTTCTTTATCAGTGTAAGCAGTTTTTTGACAGATTCTCTTGTATTTTCAAGGTATAGGATCATATCATCAGCAAAGAGGGATAACTAACTTCCTCTTTTCCTATTTGGATACCCCTGATTTCCTTCTATTGTCGAATTGCCTTAGCTAGGACTTCCAACACAATATTGACCAAAAGGGGTGAGACTGGGCAGCCTTGTCTTGTTCCATTTTTCAGGGGAAATGATTCTAGTATCTGTCCAGTTAGCAATATGTTAGCTGTGAGTTTGTCATTGATGGCTAAATATTTTGAGATATGTTCCTTCTTTACCTAGGTGTTTGAGGGTTTTTAACAAGAAGGAATGCTGGATTTTAGCAAAAGCTTTTGCTGCATCTAATGAGATAATCATGTGGTTCTTGTTTTTACATCTGTTGATGTATTTAATGACATTTATGGTCTTGTGAAAGTTGAACCAGCCCTGCATCCTGGGGATGAAGCCTACTTGGTCATAGTGGATGGTTTTTGAGATATGTGTTTGGATTCGATTAACTAGAATCTTGTTGAGAATATTTGCATTTATGTTAACAAGGGGTGTTGGCCTGTAGTTCTCTTTCTTCATTGGATCTTTATCCAGTTGGGGTATCAGTATAATGTTAACTTTGTAAAATGATTTCAGGAGAATTCCATCTTTCTCAATTGCCTGGAATACTTTCATTAGGATTAGTATCAGCTCCTCCTTGTACATTTTGTAGAATTCTGCTGGAAAGCCACCCGGTCCAAGGCTTTTTTTGGTAGAAAGTTTTCATATGACAGAGTCAATCTCCTGGGTTGTTATTCATCTATTTAGTATCTCAATGTCTCCTTTTTTCACCCTGGGGAAGTCGTGAGATGTCAGAAAATTCTCCATTTCATCTAGGTTATCAAGTTTGTTTCCATACAGGTGTACATAATAATCTCTGATAAACTTTTATATTTCTTTGAGGTCAGTTATGCTTTGATCTTTTGTATTTCTGATTGTGTTTATTTGAGATTTTTCCTTCTTTTTCTTGCTCATTCTGGCTAAGGACCTATCAATCTCATTAATTCTTTAAAAGAACCAGCTTTCTGTTTTGTTGATGTTTTCTATTATATTTTTGTCTTCTGTGTCCCATATTTGGGCTCTTTTTTTGTGACTTAGATTCTTCTGATAAGATTGGGGTTTTGGTGGTCTTCTCTTTGCAGTTCCCTTAGATGATTTGTTAGGCTCTCCACTTGTGATCTTTCCATTTTCTTGATATGTGTATATAGCGATATAAATTTCCCTCTTAGAACTGATTTCATGGCATCCCAGAGGTTTTGTTTGTTTGTTTGTTTGTTTGTTTGTTTTTTCTTTTTTTTTTCCTTTTATTAATCAGTATTTTTTATTATGGTTTTGTAGGGTACAGCTAACGGTTAGGTGTACAATTACGTTTCATTCAGGCACCCTGTTGATAAGAGGTGCTTTCCCATCCCCCGACAGATATTTGCTATTGTTAATCCCATCCCTCTCCGCCCCATAGTTTCCCAGTACCATCAGTCATTTTCTTATAGTATTACATTGAATGTTCAAGG
>NW_007231501.1:27917-61735 GCF_000164805.1 Carlito syrichta | reverse complement strand
AGAGTGATTTGTGTTCTTCAGGGTATATTCCCAGTAGGGGGATTGCAGGGTCATATGGAAGGTCAATTTTTAGAGCTTTTAGGAATCGCCACACTGCCTTCCACAGAGGTTGCACTAGTTTACACTCCCACCAACAGTGTAGAAGTGTACCCTTTTCACCACACCCTCTCTAGCAGCTGTTTTTTTTGAGTTGTTGATAATTGCCATTCTGACTAGAGTTAGGTGGTATCTCAGTATGGTTTTGATTTGCATCTCCCATCCCAGAGGTTTTGATAAGATATTTCTTCATTTTCATTTGTTTCCAAAATTTTCAATTTCTTCTTTGATTTCAGTGTTGACCCAGTCGTTGTTCAGCATCATGCTGTTTATCATCCATGTCTTTGTGGTCATTGTTAGTGTTGATATTTATTTTTATTCCTCTGTGATCTGAGAATGTGCATGGCAAGATTTCAACCTTATGGTATTTGTTTTTGTTTGATTTATGGCCAAGGATGTGATTGATCTTGGGGTCTGTTCTATGTGGTGATGAGTAGAATGTATATTGTATTTGTCGGGTGGAATATTCTGCAGGTATCTACTAACTCAATTTGGTCTGTGTCCAGTTTAGGTTCTGAATCTCCTTGTTGATTTTCTACTTTGATGATTTATCTAGGGCTGTCAGTGGGGTATTCAAGTCTCCTACTATAATAGTGTTAGAGTCAATATATTTTTTTAGTTTACTTAGTAGTTGTTTTATAAATGCTGGTGTTCCTGTGTTGCATGCATATATATTTAGAATGGATATTTCTTGCTGATGGATTGAACCTTTTATCATTATGTATTGTTCTTTTGCATCTTTTTCAATTTTTGATAGCTTAAAGGTTATTTCGTCTGATATTAAGATTGCAACTCCTGCCTTCTTTTGTGATCTATTTGCCTGAAAACTCATTTTCCATCCTTGAATTTTGAGTCTGTGTGTGTCCCTTGTAGTGAGATGAGTCTCTTGGATGCAGCAAATAATGGGGTCATGGTTTCTTATCCAGTCCACCATTCTGTGTCTTTTCAGTGGTGCATTTAGTCCATTCACAGTCAAGCTGATTATTGAAATGTGATTGCTAATCCCTGTCATGACTTTCTTATAAATTTTTTTCTTTGCTTGTTTTCTTTTGGTTTGGAGGTTAATGTATGTGTCTGTTTTCAAGTTTCTTGTTGCGCTGTATTCTCTGTTGATTCTGTGCTCTGCTGGTCTCTTGGGAAGTGTGTGATCATCCTCTTTTTTTCTTTCTTCTGTGCTTAATATCTTTTTAAGTGTCTCCTGTAGAGCACATCTGGAAACTGCATAATCTCTTAGGGATTGGAGGTTAGGGAAGGATTTTAATTCTCCATCACTGATGAAACTGAGCTTGGCTGGATAGGAAATTCTTGGTTGAAATTGTTTTTATTTGAGGACTTTGAATACAGGGCTCCAGTCTCTTCTTGCTTGTAGTGTTTCTGCCGATAGGTCTGCTGCTATTCTGATTAGTTTTCCCCTGTAAGTATTCTGACTTTTCTCTCTTGCTGTCTTTAGTATTTTTTTCTTTTGTGCCTACTTTGTGTAGGCAAATTACTATGTGTCTAGGAGTTGGTCTTCTCATTCATTGTCTTGTGGGGGTTCTCTGTATCTCTTGTGCTTGTCTGGTCATATCTCTGGTGAGATGGGGAAAGTTTTCTTGGAATACCTTCTGGAATATTTTCTCCAAGTTGTTCTTATTTTGCCTTTCTTCTTCTGGGATACCAATCAGGCATAGGTTCAGTCTCTCAATATAATCACACATCTCTTTTAGGCTTTATTCTTTCTATCTGAGTCTTCTTTCTATGTTATTTACAGATCGGGTTGATTCCATGTTCTGGTCTTGAACTTCTGACATTCTTTGTTCAACTAGATTAATTCTGTTTTTCATGCTTGTCATCTTGTTATTTCTGACCTGGGTTAAATTTTTTATTGTCAGAATCTCTGTTGCAGGTTCTTTCAGTGTTGCATCTTGTCTTTCTTGAGTCTTATTCACTCTTTCAAACCATTCCTTAATCCCTGTCATACTCTGGGGCCAGTTGTTGGTGATTTCCATTGTTTGGGCACCAAGGTCTGATTTCTCAGGAGTTTTGTCTTTGGTAGACGTGGAATTTTCTGAGATCTTTCTTTGGCTTTTCCTCTTTTGTGACAGATCTCATGTTTTTTTCTTTAGTTCTACTATTCAGTGTCAGTGGGGAGATGCTTTCCCTTCTGTTTGCTCAGTCCTCTATTCTTTCCTAATCCAGGCTCTGGATTTGTTCTATTTTGAAATAGGATAGTGGATGGGAAGACTTGCTGTCTCCTATAGTTTTTGAAATCTAAGTAAAGTGGGGGATGGGGTGCTAGGAATCAGATGCTACTTTCAAATTAAAATGTTCACTTATTTTGGTATGTGTTCCCTGAGACCCACGCCCCCACCACCACTCTATATGATGATGCAAAGCAGAAACCAACAAACACTACAAAACAATCTGGAATAACAACAAAATGAAACAAAACAAACCACACAAAAAACCCAAGAAAACTAAACACACACACACATGCCTAGTACAAAATGAATAGAGAAGAAAGACAAAAAGACCAAAAGGGGGATAATAAGAAAAAAAGGGAAAACGGGGATTCAGGTGGAATTCTCACACATATATTGAGACACCTTTTAAACTATAAAAAAAGAGTATAAAAAAACCAAGATAAAAAAGAGCAACAACCGATAACAAAATCAAAAGATGAACACTCAATCATTCACATACACACAAAAACAGAGAATGACAAATAAAATAAGAAAGAAACAAAAATAAAAGAAAAAAATTTGGGGGGATGCAGATCAAAGCCTCATATACACTTTCATGTACACGGGAAAGATATTTTAATAACAGATGAACTAGCAAATAGAAAATTTTAAAATTAAAAAATAATTGAAAATTTTAAAAGCAAAACAGAACAAAACAAAAAACAAAGCAAACAAACAAACAAAAAATCTGTCCTCTTGTAGCAGACTCTGTAATTGTTCCTCTAATGAGATCTCTCCTGCAGAGCCACCCCTTTTACTCTCTCCTCAGGGAAGGAAGCAGGGAAGGAGGTGGGGTAGTGGAAGTGTGTGGTTGCAGTCCACCCCTCCCACTCTTGTATTGCCAGGGAGATCTCTAGTGGGGATGTACCAGGGTCCTGCTTCTGCCAGGTCTTGGGTATCCTGAAGGTATTAACGGTGTAGGCAAAAAAATGCACTTTGGACACCTGACTCTTGCAAGACAGATGCCATTTATTGTTAATTAACAGAGTTTTTATACTATTTGTATAAGGGAAAGAATAAAGAAAATTCCTTCACGCACATCATCCTTTAGAAGTTATGTCATTTAGTGGTCTTAGAAGCAACAAACAGGCCAAAAACACTAACTACTTTCAGTTAATGAGTCTTAAGATAAGTTTAAAAGGAGTTTTACTTAAACTAAACATAATACATCACTTAATCAACAAGGCTTACTTTGATTTCTGTTATACATCACTTTTCTAATTAAGAAAGCCTTAAAATCACCAAAACAAAACTATAGATTGTACCTAGTGATAGTAGGAATATGAAGTCTATTAACTTGACCAAAAAACCATGACTAATATTTAAAGAATAACTATGAAAGTGACTTACTGTGAAAATACATACACTAATCTTTACTTTAATTTTAATCATGCAAAAATGAACTAAAACATAATAAAACCAAACTAACACAACTAAAATTATTATGGCTGTATAGTTGCTTATGAGTTTTTAAGTTTAGGTTAATGGTGGTTTGGGGAGTGGGTTGACTGTTTTCCTTTATGCTTGGCAACCTCCTGGAAAATATCTTTGTCTTAAGATAGCCACTTAAGCAATTATTATTATCTTTAAGGCACCAACTTTATCATTATGTGAACTTAAACTTATGAACCAAAAGCAATCTTTAAAGTAATTATAAAACATTAAACTACAGCATTAAAACTTAATTAATGATTTAAAGTAAAAACCTTGTTAAACATAATCAAAGCCTAATAATTTTTGTCAACCCTCATATATATGTATATTGATTATATGAACTTTCATGATTTTACATTTACCAATTACGTTTAATACATGGATAAAACAATTATCAAGTCTAAAATAGCACTACCAGCAACTCTTTTCAAAACAGTCCCAAATTACAGTCTTTGAAGTGATTCAAGAAAGTTTCCAGGTGCACATTTCTCCATGTATCAGGAGTTTTCTCTATGGTTTCTATGATCTTTAAGGCTTCATAATCACCTTTCCTGTCCAGGTGTCATCATTGTTTTTCTCTCATTGTGCAGTGTATATTCCTGAAGAAAACTCAAAAGAAGCTTTTAATGATGTTTCCCAGGCCCCCAAGATTGCTTTCTGTATCCAGTTAATTTATTATAAAAGTATCCAATTAATATATCATGAATTCAATGAAAACCTATTCTATATATGTTAACTCAATATCTTAATTATTGAATTAAGTAAAAACCTTAATGATTAATCTTTACCCTAAATCCATAGAAACAATGTTATAAATAACCTACATAACTCCTAGGTATGTGTCTGAACTTATAATGAATTCCTAATGAACTTACTATGAATTTGTGCTTCTAAAAAACCTTATGTTTAAACACTAAACTACATAATTCTAAATCAAATAAGGAGTGAATATACTTATATCATTTTTACTCAAGCAATATCTAGTAACTTATAACCAAGTGAAAGAAAGCATTTTAAACATGCTTCAGAGTTTAACCACTGCATATGTTAGAAAGGGCCAAATGGCATGGTGGGAAAAGGAAAAATGTACAATGTCGTTCCTAGGTTAACTGTGAGTACTTCACATAAACATGCCATTTTCTTCTTCCACGACTGCACAGAATTCTTCGGCCATATCAACAGTAAAGGTGGAAGACAGAAGGGTCTCAGCTTCCCAGGCTCGCCCTGTGGTCCTGGGTCTTTGGCCCACCAGGACCCTGTCAATCAGGTGGGCCTCCAAGGCTGACTCCCAACAGGGATGTACAAGATAGTCTCTTCCCCAGGTATGTACTCTCACGAGGTTGCCGCAGCCAGGCCTAACCTGGAATGGGGTTTTCCTATTGTGACTGATGTCCAGGCTTCATCTGGGTTTGGCCCTCTCAGTCATGGCCCAGCTGTGTTGTTCTGACATTCAGAGAATTGCTGGGGAGGAGGGGGTTTGTGTCAGCCCCAGACTCACCACTGATCTCTTTGGAGTTCTTCCTCTTCCTTTTCTGGCCACACCTTTTGTCCCACTGCTGGATCAGGGTAGGGTGTGGTGTGCCTGGAACTCAGCACTCATCAGGTCACTCTGAAGTTTGTGCTCTCAGGATATTTCCTCTGAACCATGATCAAGCCCTGAGTAGTTGATCTGCCATTCACAGAGATTGAATCTCTGGACTCAGTTGCAGTCCCTTCCAGCTTCCTACCAGGTGATGAAGCAGTGAGGCAAGCAATCTCTCTCTTACTTCAATGATGAGGGCGTGCCTGGGGCAATAGTTTGTCTGTGTTGCTTAGGCAACAAGTTGGAGGCTGGGGGGGATCTGGGTAGGGTAATGCAAATCTCTGCCTGGAAAATGACTGCAGTGGGCAGTTCCTTAACAGGCATGTATTACTCTCCAGATTCCCTGATGCTCTCTCTCTAATAATCAGATTCTTTGCTCCAGTGGGTGAGGTATGACAAGTGATGTTGTGCACCTAGTGTCAGGTGCTGGGAATCAGCTGGATTCAGCAGGCTTTTCTCGGGTGCATTCCCAGAAGCAGCAGACATTTCTGTGCACAATCTTGTGAGCTGTGCTCTAATTTCAAGGTGGTGGGGCTTGCAGTCACCCTGGGGGGGCCCCACATGCATGCAGCCAAGTATCCCCTCAGATGGACTTTCATGCTCCCACCAGTGCCTGCCTACTCACGCAGAGAGTCTTTATTGTCACTTGCCTCCACGGAGATTCTTACAACCCAACCTGTCGGCTGCCATCTTAAGCTCTGCTGCACATTTATTTTATACTCCGAGGCTTTACAAAATTTCTTTGTCAGTGCAAGGAAGTTTTTCACAGATTCTCTTGGGTTTTCGAGTTATAGAATCATGTCATTTGCAAAGAGGGATAACTTAAATTTCTCTTTTTCTATTTGGATACCCCTGATTTTCTTCTCTTGTCTGATTGCAATAGCTGAGACTTACAATACTATGTTGAACAGGAAGGATGATAGTGGGCATCCTTGTCTTGTCCCAGTTTTCAGGAAAAAATGGTTCCAATTTCTATCTGTTTAGCAGTATGTTGGCTGTGGGGTCTCGTAGATGGCTCTTACTAGTTTGAAGTATGCTCCATCTATGCCTAGATGTTTGAGGGTTTTTATCAAGAAGCGGTGCTGGATTTTATTTAAAGAGTTTTCCACATCTAATGATATAATCATGTGGTTTTTTGTCTTTACATCTGTTGATATACTAAATTAAGTTTAGGTCTTGTAGATGTTGAATCAGCCCTGCATCCTGGGTATGAAGCCTACTTGGTCGTGGTGGATGATTTTTAAGATGTGTTGTTGGATTCGGTTTACTAGAATCATGTTGAGAATTTTAGCATCTATCTTCATCAAAGATATTGACCTGTAGTTCTCTTTCTTTGTTGGATCCTTACCCACTTTGTGTATCATTGTGATATTAGTGTCATAAAATGATTTGAGGAGAGCTTCATCTTTCTTGATTGCCTGTAATACTTTCAATACGATTGGTATCAGTTCCTTCTTGTATGTTTTGTAGAATTCTGCTAGAATACCAGGGCTTTTTTTGTAGGTAGTTTTATGACATAATCAATTTCCTGGGTTGTTATTGATCTACTTAGGGTCTCAATTTCTTCTTGTTTCAACCAGGGGAGGTTGTGTGATGTAAGAAGGTCCTCCATTTCATTTAGGTTTTTAAGTTTGTTTCATACAGGTGTACATAGTAATCTCTGATAATTTTTTGTATTTCTTCTGGGTCAGTTGTGACTTTATCTTTAGCATTACTGTTTGTGTTTGGGCTTTTTCTTGGTTAGTCTAGCTAGAGGTTCATCAATCTTGTTCATTCTTTCAAAAATATAGCTTTGGGTTTGATTTTTTTTTTTGTATTATATTTTTGTCTTCTATGTCCCGAATTTGGGCTTTTACTTTGGTAATCTGGATTCTTCTGCTGAAGTTAGGGTTTTGGTGATCTTGCTTCTCCAGCTTCCTTGGGTAATTTGTTAGGCTGTTAACTTGTAATCTTTCCATTTTCTTCATGTGTGTTTGCAGAGATATAAATTCCCCTCTTAGAACTGATTTAATGGCATCCCAGAAGTTTGGGTAAGATGTTTTTTCATTTTCATTTGTTTCCAGGTATCTTTTAGTCTCTGGTTTGATTTCTGTGTTGACCCAGGAGTTGTTTAACATTCTGCTGTTTAGTGTCCATGTCATTATGGATTTTGGGGGAACTTTGTTGGAGTTGATATTTATTTTTATTCCACTGTGATCTGAGCAGTGATCTGCATAGCAGAATTTCAATCATATGGAATTTGTTTATGCCTGATTTATGGTCTATCTTAGAGTACATTCCATGTGGTGATGAGTAGAATGTGTATTCTGTGGTTCTTAGGTGGAGTGTTCTGTAGGTATAAATTAAGTTTATTTGGTCAAGTGTCACATTGAGGTTCCAGATTTCCTTGTTGACTTTTTGTCTTGATGATCTGTCTAGGATTGTTAATAGGGTGCTTAATTCCCATGCTATGATAGTGTTAGAGTCAATATCTTTTTTAGTTTACCTAAAAGCTGCTTTATGAAAGTTAGTGCTCCTTTGTTGGGTGCATATATGTTTAGGATGGATATTTCTTGTTGATGGATTGAACCTTTTATCATTATGTAGTGACTTTCTGTATATTTTTAAATTTTTGGTAGCTTAAAGGGTATTTTGTCTGATTAATATTACAGCTCCTGCTTTCTTTTATGTTCCGTTTGCCTGAAATTTTGCTTCCCATCCTCTTACTTTGAGTCTGTGAGTGTCCTCTCTGATGAGATGAGTCTCTTGAAGACAATATATTGTTGCCTCATGATATTATGTCCAATTTACCATTCTATGTCTTTTCAGTGGTGCATTTAGTCCTTCCACATTCAGGCTAATTATTGAGATGTGAGAATTAATCCCTGTAATGAGGTTTTTATTGAATTTGTTGTTGTCATTGCTGCTGTTAGTTTGTTTATTTGCTTGTTGCCTTTCTTTTGATTATTGGACTGATTTATGTATATTTTCAATCATTTTCCTGCATTTTTGTGAAGGATGTTGTTCTTTTTTTCTTTTCTTCTGTGTTTAATACTTCTTAAGTTTTTCTTGTACAGCTGGTTTGTAGGCAGTGTAAGCTCTTAAGGATTGAATGTCTGGGAAGGGTTTTAATTCTTCATCACTGATAAAACTTAGCTGGGTAAGTAATTCTTGGTTGAAATTGTTTGTCTTTGAGAACTTTGAAGATTGGGCTTTAAGCTCTCCTATTCTGAAGTGTTTCTGTAGATAAGTCTTCTGCTATTCTAATTGGTCTTCCCCAATAGGTAGTGTGATCTTTCTCTCATGCTTTCTTTAGAATTTTTTATTTTATACCTACTTTGTGTAGGCAAATTACTATGTGTCTAGGAGTTGATCTTCTCATTTGTTGTCTTCCAGGGGTTCTCTGAATCTCTTGTGTTTGAATGGTCACATCAGTGATGAGATGAAAGAAGTTTTCCTGGATAATTTCATGAAATTTTTTTTAAGGTAGTCTCTGTCTCTCTATCTGTCTCAGGGATTCCAATTAATCTTAGGTTCACCTTCTTGAAATAGTCACTCATCTCTATTTCAAGGTTTTGTTCTATCTTTATAAGCTTCTTTTCTATGTTCTTAACAGTTTGGATTGGTTCCATAATTTGGTCCTCAAGTTCTGAGATTCTTTCTTCTTTTTGATTAATTCTGCTTTCCATGCTTATCACTTTGTTATTTATTTCATTCATTGTATCCTTTATTGCTGTTATCTCAGTTATCAACTCCTTCATTCTTTCCTCTTGTCTCTCCTCAGTTCTATTTATTCTTTCTATTAATATCTTGATATCTGGGTTTGTAATTTGAGACCTGTTGTTCTGTGGGCTCTTCATTGTTTGCATTCCAAAGTTTGTATTCTCAGTGGCTGACCTCCCAGGGGTCTATGTGAGACTCATATTCTTCCTTTGGTTTTTCTTCATTTGTGTAGGTTTTCCTCCCCCCCCCTTTATTTTTCCTCTTCTTTAATTCTGTTGTTCGATGATGGGAGGGTTGCTTTTATTTCTGTTTGCTCAATCTCCTACTCTTCCTTATGTAGATTCTCTGGTTTTGTTTAACTCTGAAGCTGGAATGGGGGTGGGGACCTGTGCTTTTTGCAGTTTTGAAATTTAGTTAAGGGGAAAGTGGTGATTTAGGAGCTATCTGCAGATCCCAGTATCCACTAACATGTCTTAGGGCCCTCTGGAACCCACTTCTCATTGCCTTATAATCTGTACATGCAGTGGAGAGTGTCTGTTTGGCCCCTGAAAGCAAAATGAGATAAGAAAAAAGGGAATGAATGGGAAAAGGAAAAAAAAAGATGAAAGGGAGGTGGAAAGAGGGAAGAAGGGGGAAAACAGACAGGCAAACCAACTAACAAATAAATAGAGAGACAAAAACAGAAAAAACAAAAACATCCAGACAATTATATAAGCAAGCAAACAAATGAACACGCTCCTGGTAGTATACTCTCCCTGAAAAATACCCATACATAAACAGAAAATCTTTAAAAAACTTAAAATAACAGAAACAAAGCAATACAAAAACTTAAACAAAAACAGAAAGAAACAGAAAAGAAAAAAAGCTAAAATTAAAACAAAAAACAAACAAGAGAAAAGAAAAAACTCACTGTGTGACCATATCTGTGACTCCAGTTTCCTTTCAGGCCTCCAATCTGGGAGCAGCTCTGGTTTCCAGCCCCTATCCTCAGCTCTCAGGGCAGACTGATAAGGTTGCTCTCAGTGCAGGTCAGATGCCCCATAAACTACTGTGGGAGAAGGATGGATCAGATCCAGACTCACCCTACTCGCTACTGCTGCTGTCAAGTCTCCCACTCAGATCTGATATGTCTGTGTCTATTTCAGCATGGAGGAGTGTCATCTGTCTCTCCAAGTCTAATGAGAATGTAGCCTCTGGGCCCCATGTTGGAGGTTTGGCAGAGCTAGGCAAGGCAATGCAAGTCTCTGTCCAGTCTCAGGACTGAGAAGATGGCACCCGTTGGTATCTCATCACTGGTGTTGGAGCTTTATTCCAGATTTTTTGACCTGCCTTCTCCACAGTTCCTTCTGCCTGTGCCTGTTCTGCTACTGCTGGTGATGGCATGGGCTGGGTGCCAGGTGGTGAAGGGTGGTTGTTCCCTGCTGTCTCCTCTCAAGAGAGCTACAATAATGGCGAATGTTCCTGTATAGCTGGGTCTCCAATCTCAGGATAGTGGGTTGTAGTCTCCCCCAGAGGAGAGGCCCAGGTGCATGAACCTGAGTCTCCTCTCAGAAGGATTTTCACTCACACACTGGCACACACCCACTCATGCAGTGAGTCTTTATGGACACTCACTTTTGTGGAGACTCTCACAGTCCAACCTGTCCTGTCGCCATCTTGCCTGGAAGCTAAAATGCATATTCTATAGTTGTTGGTGTAGATGTTCATTAGAGTCAATTGTTCAAATTTCTAATTTAAGTCCAGAATTTCTTTGTATGTTTTCTGCCTTGATGATCTAAAGATGTTATTCATGTGTTGAAGATCCCCACAATTATGGTGCAGCTGCCTATCCTCTCTTTCAAGTTAAGTAGCAATTGTCTTATAATCCTGGGTGCTCCTATGTTGAGTGCATATATATTTAAAATAGATAATTATTTCTTTATAATTGAGCCCATTGTCATTATGTATTTCCCTTCATTGTTCTTTCTAATTTTCTTTGGCTTGAAGTCTATTTTATTTGTTATAAGAATAGCGACACCTTTTTTTTTTCCATTTGCATGGTAGATCTTTCTTCATCCTTTTACCTTAAACCTATAGGTGTCATTAGAAGTAAGATGTGTCTCCTGGAGACAACAAAAGGATGGATCTTGTTTTTAAATCCAGTTTGCCACTCTGTGTCTTTTAAATGGAGCATCAATGCCATTAACATTCAAGGTTACTATAGATATGTAAAAGTTTGTTTCTATCATAGTGCTGTAGAGGAGTTTCTTAGGGGTCTCAGTTTTGTGGGAAATTTATATTGTGTACTGTGTACTTAATTGTGCTTTTATAGTGGTTAGCAAATTTCCTTTGTTTTCATGTTTATAACTCTCTAAAGAATCTCTTGTAAGGCTGGTCTAGAGATGACAAATTCCCTTAGTGCTTGCTTGTCTGGGAAATAACTACCCTTTACCAAGTTGGGGGATTTCTGTATCTCCATACTGGGTCAAAGACTGTTTCCACAAGCTGTCTGATTATACTCCTCTACCTCTACCTGTCACTTCTCTGTTGAGTCCCAGTGGTGTGTTTTTCCTTCTCCTGCTATGAGTGTAGACTTGTTCCCTATTTTTGATTCCTGTCCATAAGAGCTGCACACCAGCTACTTCTAGTTGGCCATCTTGTCCCCACCCCCCAACTTTAAGTCCTGAGATTTTTTTTCCTCTGCTTGATCTAATTTATTATTAAATATTGCATTTTGTATTTCCTTAAATGAAAAATTTTTATTTCAAATATTTCTGCTTTTTTTTTTAAAAAAAACTATCTCCTTGATTAACTTCAAATTAATAACCTGTATTGATTTTACAATTTTTTGTATTGGTTTACAGATTTCTTTTGTATGTCCTTCAGCTTCTCTAAAATCAATATTTTAAATTATTCATCTGGTATTTCAAGCAATTTTGTTTTATTGGGCTCTGTTGCTGGATAGTTTTTGTGGTCCTTTAGTAGACAAGAGTTGCGACTTTTTTATGGTATTATGTCTTCTGTGTTTTTTTCATTGATAATTACACATCTGGAGTAGCACTTGAGTGTTCCAAGTTTTTGCAATTGCTTTTGTAAATTTTTTTTTAAAGCTAGGTATGTTGTTTATTGAGTAAGACATTTTGACTTTGATTTTGTATACCTACAGTAGTGTGATTTTTTTTTATCACTGACTCAGGGTTCAGTTATAGTTGAGACTCTCACTTATAAGTGGACCTTGAACAATTATTGTAATTTTGTAATTAAAGGATTGGCAGTAGTGAGAAGCTGCCAGGGGAGGGCAGGGGTGGAATTGGCAGTAGTAGGAATCTGCGGGGGGTTCGGTGGCACATATCAAAAACAAGGGTACATGCATAATGAACATTTGTATACCTAACCCTGAATTTTACCCCCCTTTTTTAAAATAAAAAGTATAAAATTTTTTAAAAGCTAGGGATATTATTTATTGAGTAAGATATTTTGGCTTTGATTTTATATGTCTACAGTAGTGTGTGTGTGTGTGTGTGTGTGTGTGTGTGTGTGTGTGTTTATCAGTGACTTAGGGTTCAGTTATAGTTGAGGCTGTGATAAAGTTTAGCTGGGAATTTGGATATAGATGCCAACTAAATGAGTCTTCAGGTCCTAGTAATGGCAGCAGTGAGGTAAGTGTGCCTATTTTTATGCCCAAATGCATCTTACACTAGCTTCTTACACTAGTGTTAGTGGGACCTTGAGGTCTAATTCTTGGTCTTCCAGGTGTCTTGCTTACATGGATAACTCATTTCCTGGCTTCCGGAGTACCTCAGCATTTTTCATATGGATCTCCTATTACCTGCAGGTCACAGGACACCAAAGGCCGAAGCAAAGCCCCCTGGTGACTTCTGAAGCCAAGAGATGGAACAATGAAGACAATACCTTGAGTTATGAAGGCAACCTAAGAGACCTATCTTCTTTTTACAGAGAAGAAAATCTGAAACTTGGTTTTCTGCTTTCCAGTCAAGAGACTTCTTTTACATATACACCGTTATTACCATAAACTAGGGGAAAATAAAAATATTTACTTGAATCATCAACTGAAATTTAGAGATTGCTTTAATCTTTTAGAGATTAAATAAGTGCTGATCCAAAATCTACCCAATTTTATTTTAAAGAGGAGGCAGAATAGTGATGTAGATTCAGGAAGAAAAATAACAGTAATAAAATTGTTTTGCTTGCAGGGCATAGCACCTAAAAAAAAAAAACAGGTAAAGAAGACAGATAATTCAAAGTCTATTTTGGCACCTGACTAGCTATATAATCTTTGGTAAAGTAAAGAAGCTCTTTGAACATTTTCTTTATTAGTAAAATACAAATCATAACCCCTATTTCCTCATGTTGTTATGAAAATAATATGGCAACAAGAAGGAAAAAATAACTTTGTAAACTGCAGAATTCTACATCAAGGTAAAAATTCACCATTATCTTCATGACTACTAATCAGTATAATTATGCTTTTTTCTTCTGATTATTGCATGTTGAGAAGCTCTATTGCAGACATATATTTAGTGGAATCAGATTTCTGGGTTTGAATTCTAAACTTCACCATTCACTTGTGAGGGCTTGGACTTTTCTAATGCTCAATTTTATTATCTTAATATTCTGTGTGATGTTCTCATTCATAAGCAGACCTTGAACAAGTATTGTAATACTATAAGAAAGTGATTGGCAGTAGTGGGAAACTGCCAGGGGAAGGTGGGGGTGGCATTGGCAGTGGTGGGAAACTGCCAGAGGGGGCACATGTCATCAACAAGGATACCTGCATAGTGAGCATTTGTAAACATAACCCTGAATTGTGCCCCACATATTTAAAATAAATAAATTAAAAGATATATTCTGTGCAATAGTAGTACCAGCGTCATAAAGAATTGTGAAGATTTTATGAGATAATTCATGTAAGGTACCCATTGCTGTATTTAGTATATAGAAAAAGTTTAATAAAAGTTAACTACCCTCATGTCATTTTTCTTAGAATTACCAACTCTCCTGGGTCTAAAGTTGAAGAGTCATTTATTGAACCTTTAACAGAGGAAGGCCAGAAAAGTTCTGCCTTTATTGCTGGGACACACCCCTTAGGACTTTCAATTTTTATTCCTGTTGGACCCTGAGAGGTTGTCTCTGCTAAGCCACCTATTGTGTCTACATCATTAAGAGGTTACCTATATAATGAAACTCTCTCTTGCCAACCTCTCATGAAACCAATGTCAATTTTTTTCATTATTTGAGGTTTCTGCCACCATATTTTGAGAAAAAGATCCTGGTTTAGGTACAATAGAAAGTAACTTTATTTTTAAATGTGTGAAACCAGCTTCCTGATTGGCACCTAAGCTTTGCTAAGGCTGTCCTTATTTAAGCTACTGACCTGTTGGTAACAGTGACTTTTGTGGGAATTAGGTATTTTTAATTGAAATTCTTATTTGTTAATATCTTTAATGAGAAGTAGTGCTATTTAAAAGGAATGTGCTCCCTTGCATGTCTTAGACACACTGAAGTCAAATTCTGATGGGGTGAATAATTTCACAAATTATAGTTTTTTTCTTGTTGAATAGAACATACTGAAAAATAATCCCAATGACCATTAGTAAAAACATAATTATTTTTACCAAAGAAAAACTTTTATTTAAGGACTCTTTATTCGGAGAATATTTCTCACTTTATTTTTGACCATATCTTCCCTCTGAAATATTTAAACCTCACAGTTGGAGCAAACAGCCTTAAGTTTACAGTGTGTGTACTTTAGTGGAATCAGTGTTGGTAAAGGGGTGAGTGTCCACAAGTATGCTTGTACTGAAGGTGATCAATGCAGCCTGATTATATCTCAGTGCATAAAGTACAAGGTATCTACATCAAATTAAAGGAAGCTAAATATGACTAATATTAAGTCATATCAATGTGTGTATGTGTTTGTGTTTGTGCGACAAATCAGTAATATGATGCATGAACCTGAACTGCCTCTTTAATATGTCTGTACATAATTTTGTTGACTTGTAGTACCTGCAGGTCGACACATATCTGTATGAATTTTTATGGGCACTCAAGAGTCTCTTTAGTTGTTTCTAATTGGTCAATAAAATAGCAATTTGTTAAGATTTTTAAAAATCAGCAGATTCTTTATCTCTGCCTAGCATTGAGGCTATTAAAAGTCATAATTTAATAGGGACACACCCAATTCTTCCAAGCTCAGTGTTACGTGTTGAGGTTAGCTCACCTGAGTTTCCAGAATTGTGGAAGTAAGTTGCAGAGTAATTGGTGCAATCCTAGATTTAAATTCCTGTTTCAAAATCTTTTACATTATAAATGACCAAAATTTTCCATCATATTAAATGAGAATCAGAATTATCAATACGTAGTATAGATTTACTCTGGTTGAAATAGAGCAGTAGAAAATTAAGTGAAACACAGTCCAAATATGTTTTATTCCCACCTATGTCTGGTAACGTAACCCTAAACAAGTCATTCCTCTTCATTGCCTCCTTATCTGTAAGATAAGGTAGTATTCTATTGCTGCTGTGACAAATGACCACTTATTAAATTGCTCAAAATAGTTTTGGAGGTCACAAATCTGGCATAGATCTTACTGGATTAATCTCAAGATTAAGCCAGTAATGCTGTGTATGTGTATTTAAGACTTTGGGAAATAATTCATTTCTTTGCTCATTTGGATTGTTGACAGAATCTAATTTCTGTGGTTGTAGAACTGAGGATTCTGTTTCCTTGCTGGCTGTCAGCTGAGGGTTCTTCCAAATTTCTAGAGGTCACCTATATTTCTTGGCTTATGCTGTCTTCCTGTATTTTTTTTTTTTTTTTTTTTTTGAGTTGGAGTCTCACTCTGTCACCCAGACTGGAGTGAAGTGGCCGCTCCTGGCCACTGCAGCCTCGCCTGCTGGGCTCCGGCGATCCTTCCGCCTCAGCCTTCCAAGTAGCCGGAATTACAGGCGCACGCTACCACGCCCGGCTGATTTTTTGATTTATTGTAGAGATGAGGTCTCGCTGCCCAGGCGGGTCTCGAACCCGCGGGCTCAGGCAATCCACTCACCTCAGCCTCCCAAAGGCGCGGGATTACAGGCTGAGCCACCGAGCCCGGCTGTCTTCCTGTATTTTTAAAACTAGCATAAGCAGGTCGAGTATCTTATGTTTCCAATCTCTTCTTCAGGCTCATCTCTCTGACTTCAGCTGGAAAAGTTTCTCTTGGCTCTTGTAATTAGATTGAAATCACCTGGATAATTCAGGACAATCTTTCTGTCTCAAAATGTAAAACCTTAATCAAATCTGCAAAGTTTCTTTTGCAACATATGTTACTATGTTTATAGGTTTCAAGAATTTAGGTGTGAATATCTTCAGGGTTAGAAGAATGACATTAATTTGCCTACCACAGATGAGAAAGCTAAATTATTTAGGTCTGTATTTTTCAAGATAAAATTTGCATAATACTAGTTTGGTGGACTGTGAATATTTCATATATTTTAAAATGGAGACAGGAAATGAGGACTTAAATGGATTTATTTACTGCAACGTTCTTCTCAGAGACTTTAGTGTACTTTTATGCATTGTGAATCTCTAAAAGAGAAATCTAGTATGTGCATAAAATATTTGACAATGGAAAAATTGTTTTGTGTTGAAGAGAGAGAAAGAAAGAGAAGAGAGAATTAACCAAAAAATTAAACTAAGTTTAAAGGTTGGAAAGTAGAAGATATCTGCATCAAATTAAAGGAAACTAAGTATGACCAAACACTTAGTCAGTGATAAGCAAAGGATGATTTACAAAGAACAAAGTGAGGTGCAAGCAGGTGATGTGTGGCAATTGAAAAGATGACTTGAAGAACTCTTAGATGCCCATTTATTTCATATGGACTTAGTAGTTTGCCATAGAGGGGTGGGGAGGGTTTGTGTGGATAACCGCAATGAATGTTTTAAAGTCAGAGTAGCACCTATTGCCAAGAACCTTCTCCAACAGTACTACTAAATGAATTTGTTTCCTTCAGATAATACCTACATAACTAAATCTGAGACAACTATTTTATTTTAGTCCTGTAATTCTGCTGTTGTTTATAATACTAAATTCATCCCAATAGGCTTATTAGATTTGCCAGAACAACAGTTTCTCTTATCCCTGTATGGTCCTGGCTTCTTCCTCTTCCTTAGCCTTGCAACTAAGCCCTCACAAGACTATGTCTTTAAGTTAGTGGTTCTCAAAATTATGGTTCTTGGACCAGCAGCATTAGCATATGCTCCAAGAATTTGTTAAAAGTACAAATTCTGGCATGCCACCCCAGACCTACTGAATTAGTACCTCTGGGCATCTGGCCAAGCAATCTGTGTTTTAACAAGTCCTCTTGATTATTCTAATACACACTAAAGTTCTGCTTTAGGATATGGCATCATAAAGTATGATGTTTACAGTAAATCTCTGGTATATTTCCTTGAGTCAGATGTTTCTTTTTAATTCCTAATTTTCTGTATGTGTTAAGAAGGAGGAATAACTCTTCTGAATTTGTTTTTTGGGCAAAAGTATCTTCTTCAATCTGTTAACATAGAGAATTACATTAAAAGGTTGGCAGTATTATTCATTGAGTTTGTTACTAAATTCAAGTTACTATTTGGAGGTTGGATGCTTAAGACTGTATTAATCAGTGAGATTGGCATATACTTTTCTTTGTGTGCACTCTTCTCATTTGATTTTGGTATTAGAACTATACTGTTCTCCCAAGTATACTGTAAAAACTTTTATATAACATGAGAATTATCTGGTAAAAATTCAGCAGAAGAACCACATGGTCCTGGTGTTTTGCTATTTTTAGAGGTAGATTTTTGGCCACCTTTTTTTGGTTTCTTTCATGATTATTGGTCTTTTCAGATTTTCCACTTATTGAATACCTTTGGATCATTGATAGTTTCGTTTTAAAATCATCTATTTTATCCTTGTATTCAAATTTATTAATATAATGAAGGGCATAATATTCTTTTAAAAATTCTAAAACTTTAAGATATATATGCTCAGCTCTGAGCTATTTGTTGTCTGTGATGCTTTTTATTGGGTTTTATATTTTTATAAGGTTTGTCATTTTTATTGTTTTTTTAAGAACCAGGTTTTTATATTGCTGAACAATTCTACTGTTTATGTTTCTTTTTAAAATTATTTATTTATTTATTTATTTGTTTATTATTTTAAAGATGTGAGTTACAATTCAGGGTTAGGTACACAAATGATCATTGTGCATGTAAAGTTTGGGCCTCACTTTGGTCCCCACTTCACCTGGTTTAAGATCAGGTATCATTGACAAAATGTGCCCCCCCTTCTCTTGTTTATTCCCACTACTGCCAATCCCTTTCTTGTCATATTATGATAATTGTTCCAGGTACATTTATGAGAGAGAACATGTGGTACTCAGTTTTTTGTTTCTGTGATAGGTCACTGGGCATTATAGACTCGAAGTCTAACCAAGTCGATGTTAAGTTCATAATTTTATCCTTCTTTATGGCTGTGTAATAGTCCATCATGTTGATTTCTATATCATTAACGTAATTTATCTTCATTACTTTTTTCCAACTTTCTTTGTGCTTAGAGTTTAATACTTTGTTCTTTAATAAACCTCTTAAATTGACTGCTAAATTAATTTTTTTAATAAATGCCTTGATATTCATTTTTTATTATTCTTTAATTGTATCTCATTGTATTTCATTTTTTATTTCTAAAGAGTAGCTAATATTTAAAAATGTTCTATTCTCCCAAAGTTATATAAATGTGTGTATAATTTAAAAATTAAATATATATATATATATATATATTTGCCAACACTTTGTTTTTAATTTCATTGTATTGTGGGCAATGAATATGGTCTTTTTGAGGTCTGCATTAGAAACTTGTTGACATTTTCTTTGTAGCCTAATGCATAATAGCTTAATCCTCTTCCTTCTCTTCTTCCTCCTCCTAATCCTATGTATTTTTTCATCCTATTACTATCATCATCATTATTATTATCATTATCACTTTACCTGGAGATGGTCTCTCTCATACACAAAGGGACTACATCTTCTGAGCACATGCAGATCCTGTCATCTGTACATTTACTTTAGCGATTTCAAGGAATTTGTGCACAGACATTTGTATTCAAATATCACATAGAAGCAAACTATGAGATATAAATAGTGATATACACTATTAAATATATCCTAAAGAAATTATTAAAAGGAGAATGTCCAAAAAGACTTTCCAATTTTTCTGTTTGATGATAGAAATCTATCTTGCTAAATTTTTAATAAAGCAATACTTCAATCCTTTTCTCAATTTTACCCATTTAGACTTCTTTTTGTACTTAAAAGATGAATAAGGCTTCAGTGATACTTCCTGTTCTTCAATACTAGACTTTATTTTATATCTTTATTATTATAAAAATTATTCATACGTATTATTAAAATGATACACAAGGCACAAAGAATAAAAGGAAAGGGAAATCTATCCCAAATTCTCCACTGTTATTCAAGATAATATTCTTCATTTCTCTCTCCTTCAGCAAGAAATAGAAGTAGTCAATTTTACAACAGAATCATTCTTTCCCTGATATTTCCTAACCTTCTTTTTTTTTAAACCTAACATGGTCTGGATATTTTTCCAAGTCAACAAACATAAATGTACATCATCTATTTTATTAAATGTGTGGTATTTCATTATATGAATTAAAATACAATTTACTTAGCTGACCATTAATGATGGATGATTACATTGTTAAATTTAGTTTATTGAACATGGTTAAAACTGTTTTGTACTAAAACACTATTTCATACATCTTCCTGTACTTGTGCCATTATCTACTTAGGGTAGTAGTGAGATTTTTAGAATAGTAGTATACTCATTTGGCATTTTGTAACATATTGCCCCAAATGGCCTGCAGTAACACACTGATTCACAACACTACCAGAACTGTGTGACAGTTTCTAGTCTCTAACATTTGCAAACTCTGAGTTTTTAAAATATTTTTAACCTTTATAAATTTGATATACAAAAATGAAATTTCACAATTTAAATTTGTATTCCTTTAATCCACCAAGTTTGTGGTAATTTGTTATAGCAGCAACAAAAAACTAATATATCCACCAATTTTCTCTCAGGCCTTAACCTCAAGAAAACATTAATCTGTTAAAACTTTTCTATAATTTTGTTATTTCAAGAATGTTATATGAATAAAATTACATGGTATTTAATTTGGGGGGATTGGTTTTTTAATTCATTGCAATTCTCTGGAGATCAATCTAAACAGCTGTGTGTACTAGTTTACTTCTTTTTACTGCTGTACAGTATTCCATAGTATAGGTATTCCACAGTTTCTTTAAACTCAGTAAAAGATATTCTCCAGTGATACCATTTGGACCTGAAGAGTCATCTTTCAGGAGCTTATAAATTATACTTTCAGTTTCATTAAAGGCTACAGGCCTATTCAGGCTATCTATTTCATCATTGCTGAGGCTTTATTGTTTGTGCATTTTAAGGAATTGGTTCATTTCTTCTAAGATTTTTGTTTTTCGGTTGGAGTCTCACTCTGTCGCCCAGACTGGAGTGCAGTGGCCGCTCCCGGCCACTGCAGCCTTGACCTGCTGGGCTCCGGTAATCTTAGGAACATAAAGTTGTTCATAATAGTCCCTTCACTCCCTTAAAAGTCTTCAGAATCTGTAGCTATATCCCAGTTTTTTTTAATATTGGTGATGTGTGAAATAAAGAAAGATATGGACTCTAACACCATCATAACAGGGGACTTTAATACCCCACTCACAACCCTAGACAGATCATCAAGACAAAAAGTCAGCAACAAGATCTGAAACCTCAATGTGACTCTTGACCAAATGGCTTTAATTGATACCTACAGAACACTCCTTCCAAAGACCACAGAATATACATTCTATTCATCACCACATTATATGTACTCTAAGATCGACCACATAATTGACCACAAATCAAGTATAAGCAAATTTAAAAGGACTGAAATTTTACCATGTACCTTCTCAGGCCACAGTGGAATAAAAATAAACATTAACACCAACAAGGTCCCCCAAAAACCCACAAAGACATGGAAACTAAACAGCATGATGCTAAACAACTCCTGGGGCAACAATGAAATCAAAACAGAGATTAAAAAGTACCTGGAAACAAATGAAAATGAAGAAACATCTTACCAAAATCTCTGGGATGCCATGAAACCTGCAGTAAGAGGGTAATTTATATTCCTACAAACGCACATAAAGAAAATGGAAGGATCACAAATTAACAGCCTAACAAGCCACCTAAGAAAGCTGAAAAAGTAAGACTACCAAAACCCTAATTTCAGCAGAAGAATCTAGATCACCAAAATAAAAGCCCAAATCCAGGACATAGAAGACAAAAAGATAATACAAAAAAATCAGTGAAACAAAAAGCTGGTTCTTCAAAAGGATAAACAAGATTGATGGTCCCCTAGCTAGACTGACCAAGAAAAACAGAGAAAAATCCCAAATAAACACAATCAGAAACACAAAAGACGAAGTCACATCTGACCCTGAAGAAATACAAAAGATCATTAGAGACTACTATGTACACTTGTATGGAAACAAACTTGAAAACCTTAAGGAAGTGGAGAACTTTCTGACATCACACAACCTGCCTAGGATGAAACAAGAAGAAATTGAGACCCTAAATAGACCAATAACAATCAAGGAAATTGACTATGTAATAAGAAAACTACCTACAAAAAAAAAACCTGGGTCCAGATGGCTTTCCAACAGAATTCTACAAGACATTTAAGGAGGAGCTTATAACAATCCTACTGAAGGTATTCCAGGCGATTGAGAAAGATGGAATTCTCCCCAAATCATTTTACAAAGCTAACATCACATTGATACCCAAGCCAGGTAAAGACCCAACAAAGAAAGAGAACTACTGGCCAATATCTTTGATGAACATAGATGCTAAAATTATCAACAAGATCCTAGCAAACTGGATTCAACAACACATTTCAAAAATCATCCATCATGACCAAGTCGGTTTCATCCCTGGGTTGCAAGGCTGGTTCAACATTCGTAAAACCATAAATGTAATTAAATACATCAACAGATGTCAAAACAAAAACCACATGATTATATCATTAGATGCAGAAAAGGCTTTTGATAAAATCCAGCACCCCTTCTTGATAAAAACCCTTGAACATCTAGGCATGCGGGGAACATACCTCAAAATAGCAAAAGCCATCTACAAGAAACCAACAGTCAGCATACTCCTGAATGGACAAAAATTGGAACGATTTCCCCAAAAACTGGAACCAGACAAGGATTCCCACTCATCCCTCCTGCTCAATATAGTATTGGAAGTCCTGGCTAGAGCAATCAGACAAGAGAAGGTAATCAGGGATACCCAAATAGGAAAAGAGGAAGTCAAGTTATCTGTCTTTGCAGATGACATGATCGTGTACTTTGAAAACCCAAAAGAATCAGTCAAAAACCTCCTTACACTAATAAAGGACTTTGGCAAAGTCTCAGGATATAAAATAAATGTGCAAAAGACAATCGCATTTCTTTACACCAATAATAAACAAACAGAAACCCAAATAAAAGGCACAATTCCATTCAAAATAGCCACAAAAAAATGAAATACCTTGGCATCTTCCTAACCAGAGACGTGAAAAACCCTTACAATGAAAACTAAAAAACACTGCTCAAAGAAAGCAAGGATAACACAAACAAGTGAAAAAATATCCGATGCTCATGGATTGGAAGAATCAACACTGTGAAGATGTCCATCCTACCTAAAGCAATCTATAGATTTAATGCAATACCCATCAAATTACCAGCAATATTCTTCTCAGACCTAGAAAAAACAATACAGGAATTCATGTGGAAACACAAACGACCAAGAATAGCCAGAACAATTCTCAACAAAAAAACCAAAGCAGGCGGTATCCCACTACCAGACTTTAAACTTTACTATAAATCTATGATAATCAATACAGCTTGGTATTGGTACAAAAACAGGCATATAGACCAATGGAATAGAATTGAGATTCCAGAAGCCAAACCTCAATTTCTCAACCAACGCATTTTCGACAAAGCCTCCACCACCTACCCCTGGGGAGAGGAGAAGCTATTCAGTAAATGGTGCTGTGAAAACTGCCTGACCACATGCAGAAGACTCAAACAAGACCCCTATCTGTCCCCATACACAAAAATGAACTCTAAATTAATCAGAGACCTAAACGTAAAACCTCAAACCATAAAAACCTTAGAAAATGCAGGACACACCCTTATGGAAATTGGAACTGGCATCCAATTCCTGAACAAAACCCGAGACCCACAGGCCATAAGAGATAAGATAGACAAGTGGGACCTCATTAAACTGACAAGCTTCTGGAAAGTCAAAGAAATCATCCAGAGAGCAGGGAGACAGCCTACAGACTGGGAAAAAGTATTTACCAACTCCAGGTCTGACAAAGGCTTAACATCTTGGATCTACAAGGAACTCAAACATGCTGAAAAGAAAAAAACAAACAACCCCATTATAAAGTGGGCAAAAGATATGAACAGACACTTCTCAAGGGAAGACATCCACGCAGCTAACAGACACATGAAGAAATATTCAACCTCATTAATAATCAAGGAGATGCAAATCAAAACCACACTGAGATACCACCTAACTCCAGTCAGAATGGCAATTTTCAATAACTCAAAAAATAACAGTTGCTGGAGAGGGTGTGGCGAAAAGGGAACACTTCTACACTAGTGGGAGTGCAAACTGGTGCAACCTCTGTGGAAAACTGTGTGGCGATTCCTAAAAGCTCTAAATATCAACCTCTCATATGACCCTGCAATCCCCCTACTGGGAATATACCCGGAAGAACTCAAATCACTCTACCAAAAGGATACCTGCACATGTATGTTTATCGCAGCATTGTTCAAAATAGCAAGAACCTGTAATCAACCACACTGTCCATCAAAAGAGGACTGGATTAAAAAGATGTGGTACATATACACAATGGAATACTACGCAGCCATAAAAAAGAACAAAATCATGAACTTTGCAGCAACCTGGATGGAACTAGAGTCAATAATATTGAGTGACCTCTCACAGAAACAAAGATCTGAGTATCACATGCTCTCACTCATATAGCCAACCTTGAACATCCACCTTAATACTATAAAAAAAAAAGACTGACAGTGGTGGGAAACTATGGGGGGGAAGGGAGGTGGGATTAACGGTATTCAATATCTGCCTGGGGACAGGGAGACATCCCTTATCAACAAGGGTGCCTGAACGAAGCATATTTGTATACCGAACCCTGAACTGTATCCCACAATATCAAAATAAAAAATATTGATTTAAAAAAAGGAACATAAAATTGTTCATAATGGTCCCTTACTCTCCCTTAAAAGTCTTCAGAATCTGTAGCTATATCCCGAGTTTTTTTTTTTTTAATATTGGTGATGTGTGTCTTTTTGTTTATCCATTCTTGAGATTTTCCAATTTTATTTTATTTTTTCTATTGTTTTCCTCTTTTCAATTTCTTTTACTTCTAGTCTTGCCTTTTTTATTCCTTCTGCTTTTGGGATTTATTTTGCTATTCTCTATGCAATTTATTAAAGTAGAAACGGATTACTGGTTTAAGACATTTCTTCTTTTCTAGTGTGTCTTAATCCATTTGTTTTCCTATAAAAACAACTGAAGTTCGGTAATTTATAATAACAAAAGCTTATTTGGCTCCCAATTATGCTGGCTGAAAAATTGGGCATCTGATGAAAGCCTCAGACTGCTCCTACACGTGGTGGAAGGCAAAAAAGAAATGTTGTGGACAGAGCTGACATGGTGAGAGAGGAAGAAAAAGATAGAAGGGAGATGCCAGGCTCTTTAAAAAAACAAAACAAAACAAGGCAACCAGATCTCATGGGGACTAATAAAGCAAAAAATTACTTATTACTGAAAGGATGGCACCAAGCCATTCATGAGGGATTCAACCTTATTACACAAACACCTCCCTTAAGACCCCACATCCAACATTAGGAATCAAATTGAAACGTGAAGTTTAAGAAGGCAAACATTCAAACTAAACCATAGTGTAAGCATTTAGTGTTATAAGTTTCTTTCTTATCACTCTGTTAGCCACATCTCACAAATTTTGTTGTGTTGTAGTCATTCAATTCAATTATTTTTTGTTTCTCTTGAGACTTAGTCTTAGGCCCATGAATTATTTCTTTGTGTGTTGTTTAATTTCCAAATGTTTAAAGATTTTCTTCTTGTCTATTATTGATTTCTAATGATTTCGTTGCAGTCAGAGAATATACTCTGAAATATTTCAATTATTTAAAATTTCTTAAGGCTTTATTAATACTCAAAATAAGGTCTGTCTTCCATGAGTTCTTGAAAAATTTATATAATCTGGTATGGGGTGGTCTACATACATCAACTATATATCAATTGGTTTACTGCAATTATCAGATCCCCTACAGTCTTCTTATTTTCTGTCTAGTATTTCTATCAGTGGCTGAGGAGGGGATATTTTGGTTGATTTATATTTTTAAATGTTTCTTTTTCACCACTTATATCTGACTTCCAAATTGATTTTCTTGTAATTTATTTGATGTCATCAGTTGAGAAAAAGCAAAGATATAAAGAAGAAAAAAAACCTTTTTATAATAATATAATAAAGTACACATGGTACAAATTGACCCTTGGTTAAGCCTCTGTTACTCTGGGGCTGAGAAAAGCTATTCTATTGCGTTCTTCCACTGTGATGTAGCGGCTTAGCAGCCAAATGCATTTCTTTTGACAAAGCAGGGAGAAATGAAAAGAAAATAGAAATAAAAGTATCCCTAGAATCAAAAGCCTGGAATAAGGCCATTATTTTCCAAATCTGGCAAACAGGTCTAGTTGCAGCCTTTTTGAATCTTTAGATGCAGTGAGGCAAGAGCAAAAAAAAAAAAAAAAAAAAAAAAAGAGGCAGGGTGGGAATTTAAACAACTTAGCAAGAAGAGCATTGTTAAGTTTCAGAATGTCTCCCTTCTCTCTTCTCTTTTCTGGAAAAATAACACTAAGAAGAGAGTGACAAAGCCTGACTGCAACATCACACCTCCCCCTTCTTTTCTGTGGTTGCAGCTGTTCTGAGCTCTATTGAATTTTAGTTGTCAAATTAGTAAATCCAACACCTGCCTATCAGACTGATTCAGAAGAAATGACTCTTCTGTAAGCCTTTGTTCATGTCTTCCCACCTATGGAGCTAGGACTTTGGTTACTTCTGTTCCTACCAATGTTGAAGGCATATGAAAACCATGTGGAAACTATCTGAAGAAATAATGTTACAGTCAAATCTCATGAATTTAGATATTCCAATTAAAATTTTGAATAATCAAGAACAATGCTGAGGTGAATTTAATCGCTATACTACATATGGCAAAAGTTTGCCAAGCAAATGCATACTATAAACAACCTTGCAAGAGTTAAATATTTCACAAACTATGGAAAGGATACTTTTTTTCAAGCCATTAGAAGCACCCATCTAGAAACACAATTGATATACTGCATATAAATGTTCATCTGTCAGGTCTCAATGATCTCTTCTAGCAAATTTGTGTGTGTGTGTGTGTGTGTGTGTGTGTGTGTGAAATCCAGTTTGGTCACTATGTTTCCTTGAAAGAATTTCTCTTGCATGAAAAAATATATATATTATTGCCACTATCTCAAACTGATTTTTCTTTCTTTCCTAAAATTAGAAAGGTTCAGATTATCATAATACTAAAATAAAGGGATTGGCAATAGTGGGAAACTGCCAGGGGAGAGGGAGGTGGAATTGGTAGTTGAGGCAAACTACCAGGGGAGGGAGCCACACCTCATCAACAAGGGTGCCTGCATAATGAACATTTCTATACCTAACCCTGAATTGTACCACACATTTTTAAAATACAAAATTTAAAAGTT
Source organism: Carlito syrichta (assembly GCF_000164805.1). Lineage (NCBI taxonomy): Eukaryota > Metazoa > Chordata > Mammalia > Primates > Tarsiidae > Carlito > Carlito syrichta. The sequence goes on along the minus strand of NW_007231501.1, from coordinate 34,764 downwards.
AAAAAAAAATAGAAAGGTTCAGCTGTTTCAAGCAATCAAAAAGTCTGTTGTGGTTTGCTACTAGGAGCAGCTAGTATTAAAGTTATGCCAACATTTTCCCAGCACACATACAATTTTCACAAACACCCCCATATGGCCTCATCCTTTTTATACAGACTGAGAAAATAACTCTGATGGTGTATTGAGGAAATAATTGCTGAAATCTCTAAAGAACTCTGGCTCCTCTGTGAATCATAATTAGCTTTAGTCCTCAGTGGCCAGGTGTTCATGCCTTGAAGAGAGGCTTAGAATGTGATGTCAAAAAGCACTCTCAGCATGGTCTCAGCTCCTAGCAGAAAGCATGTTGCCAGGCTGACTAATAGCTGCAATTTAACTCTTGAATCGTCCTTTTGATTTGGAAAATAAGGACGAATCAAGAGGAAGTGTCTTAGGGACCAAGGAAACAGATTTGATTATTACAAGTTAAAGAAAACAGTTCAAATAGAATTTTAGATCAGAATATTAATTTTTGTTTAAAAATATACATATTGGCTGATTAGTTTTCTAAGAATTTTTGTTTGCAATTAAGTTAAATGAAAAAATCAGGTTCATGTATGTTATAGAGTGGCATTGGTCTCTGTAGTCTTACAACAGCCCTATGCAAAGCATACAATACATCCTTTGTTCAGAGAAATCAAAACCATTCTGCAATTCACTCAATAATTTCCAGGACTGCTTTTCTCTCTTTTTTGCTTTATTTTTCTGAATTGAGCACATTTTTTGCCTTTTTCTTTTGTGATGTTTGTAATCTAGGGAAAACCTAACACTCTGGTCCAGTATGCAAGGGGAGATAGGGACCAAGAACTACATCAAAGGGTGGCATGATAACAATTGAAATGACCATCTTTCTTTTCATCTCTTAAAAATAGAAAGAGTAGAGTAAATGGTAAGAATTTGTGCAAAAAAGAATGTGAGAAACAAGAGACTAAAAAGACAAAAATATCCAAATAATGTACATGAACCACTCTTACTTGCTATATGAAGATGCAAATCATTTAAAAAGACTAATCCAAAGGAAATGAAACCATTATGTCAAAAAGATATCTGCATTCCCATGTTCATTTGAACACTATTCACAATAGCCAATATATGGAATCAACCTGAGTGTCCATCAGTGAATGAATGAATAGCAAAAGCAGGGCATATCTTCACAATGGAATACTGCTAAGTCATAAAAAAATAAGAAAATTCTGTCATTTGCAATGACATGCATCAACCTACAGGATATTGTGCTAAGTGAAATACGTCAGGTATGAAATACAAATAAAGTATAAATAAAATGTAATGTATAAGTGTGCTATGGATAAAAATAAATCAGGGTAAGATGGTGAAAACTGCCTTGAATTGCTATTTTGTATGTGGTAGTCAAAGAAGACATTTGTAGGAAGGTATAATCTGGGTAGATGCTTAGTTGAAGTAGGGGCATAAACCGTAAGAAGATCTGAGAAATGTTTCAAGCAGAAGAAACAGCAAGTGCAACAGCCTCCAGGCAAAAATGTGTTTATTGTGCTCAAGAGGACTGTGTGACTGCAGCTTTGTTAGTGAAGGAGAGAGTGATACACAGTATATATATTCTAATATATATTTATGTATGCATAAATTATGTGTATGAACTATAGCACAAATATATATAGTAAATTTAAGAATCACAGAAATAGAAATTTTAAAAATATAAGATAAAATAGCATAAATACAAGTTTTTAACATTTTCTTCCCAAAATCCAGTAGATCATCTTAGTCCCTTCCACAGGGTTGCAATTGGAGACCATTGCTCTAATCATTGGATAACAGAGGTGTGACTTAACATAAAGTTTCATTTATGATTGCTAGAAAACATATGTATCTTTTCTTCTCAGCTTTAATAATTTTCCCAATACAACATGACAATGAGTTATTTCTCTACTTAAGCATCAACAGTAAGCACTCAGAATAAAGGATTTTCCATATGTGCAAAATTAGATATGAAGATTGTCAATATCGCTGTCATTTCTTGAATGCTTGCTCTGGATTAGTCATCATACTAGGTACGGAACATTCCTTACTTTACATAATTGTTGCAGCAGTCCTACATCAAGGCATTATTTCAATTTCACAAAACAGGACCAAAAGTTTCAGAAGAACAAAGTAAAATAGTTTATCCAAGATTAAAAGCTAGCAAAATGGTTAAAATTTTTCTTTTTTAAAAAATATAAAGATGTGGGGTACAGTTCAGGGTTAGGTATACAAACACTGATTATGCAGTTACCCTTGTTGATGAGGTATTCCCCTCCCTCCCCTAGCAGTTTCCCTCAACTGCCAATCCCATCCCATCTCTGCTGACAGTTTAACACTACTGCCAATCACTTTCCTATAGTATTATAATTATTCAAGGTCCACTTATGAGTGAGAACATGGTTAAAAGGCTCCAAAGTTTGTGTTTCTTCTACCTCAACAGCTAATAGAAAAAATAAAGATGTATAATAAGTGGCTGAACAGTATTTGAACCCACATTTATCTGAGTTAAATGTATCTAGCATTCATGCCGCTTTCATAAAGTCACTCAGCTCCTAATAAGGTTAACTATTTGAGTCCCTCTCTTCTGCTAAGAAAATGAAATCCTCTAGTGCAAGTGCAACTCATGAGGAAATTGCCACCCCCCGCCCCCAAAAACTGGAACAAGACAAGGATGCCCACTCTCACCCCTCCTGTTCAACATAGTTTTGGAAGTCCTAGCTAGAGGTATTACAGGTTTCAGACAAGAGAAGGAGATCGGGGTATCCAAATAGGAAAAGAGGAAGTCAAGTTATCCCCCTCCTTTGCAGATAACATGATTCTATACCTCAAAACCCCAAGAGAATCTGTCAAAACCCCCCTTGCACTGATAAAGGAATTTGGCAAAGTCTCAGGGTATAAAATAAATGTGCAAAAGACAATCATATTTCTACACACCAATAACAAACAAACAGAAACTCAAATAAAAAGCACAATTCCATTCACAATAGCCACAAAAAAAGAAATACCTTGGCATCTTCCCAAGAGAAACGTGAAAGACCTTTACAATGAAAACTACAAAACTCTGCTCAAAGAAATCAAAGATGACACAAACAAGTGGATAATATTCCATGTTCATGGATTGGAAGAATCAACATTGTTAAGATGTCCATTCTACCTAAGGCAATCTACAGATTTAATGCAATTTCCATCAAATTACCAGCAAAATTCTTCTCAGACCTAGAAACAACAATACAGGAATTCATATGGAAACATAAACAACCACAAATAACTAAAACAATACTCAGTAAAAGAAAAAAAAAAGCAGGAGGTATCACACTCCCAGACTTTAAACTTTATTATAAAGATACAATAATCAAAACAGCCTGGTATTGATACAAGAACAGGCATATAAACCAATGGAATAGAATTGAGATTCCAGAAGGAAAACCGCAATTTCTCAACCAACTTATCTTTGACAAAGGTTCCACCACCAACCATTGGGGAGAGGAGAACCTTTTCAGTAAATGGTGCTGGGGAAATTGGCTGACCAAATGCAGAAGATTGAAACAGGACCCCTACCTATCCCCATACACAAAAATCAACACTAAATGAATCAGAGAGCTAAACATAAAACCTCAAACTATAAGAACCTTAGAAAATGCAAGAGATACTCTTATGAAAATTGGAACTGGCAACCAATTCCTGATCAAACCCCCAAGTGCCCATGTCATAAGAGATAGGATAGACAAGTGGGACCTCATCAAACTGACAAGCTTTTGCAAAGACAAAGAAACCATCTAACGAGCAGGGAGACAGCCCACAGACTGGGAAAAAATATTTGCCAACTCTATGTCTGACAAAGGCCTAACATCTAGTATTTACAAGGAACTCAAATGTGCTGAAAAGAAAAAAAGCAAACAGCCCCATTACTAAGTGGGCAAAAGATATGAATAGACAGTTCTCAAAAGAAGACATACGAGCAGCCAACAGATACATGAAAACATGTTCAACCTCACTAGTCATCAAAGAAACAAAAATTAAAACTACACTGAGATACCAGCTAACTCCAGTCAGAATAGCCATCATCAATAATTCAAAAAATAACAGATGCTGGAAAGGATATGGCAAAAGGGGAGTACTTCTACACTATTGGTGGGAGTGGGAGCTAGTACAGCCTCTCTGGAAAACAGTGTGACGATTCCTAACGTTCTAAAAATCGACCTTCCATAAGTCCCTGCAATGTCCCTACTGGGAATATACCTGGAAGGACTCAGATCACTCTATAAAAAGACCTACACACAAATGTTTATTGCAACATTGTTCACAATAGCAAGAACATGGAAGCATCTGTGCTGTCCATCAAAAAAGGACTGGATAATAAAAATGTGGTACATATACACAATAGAATATTATGCAGCCATAAAAAAGAGCAAAATCATGACTTTGTAGCAACCTGGATGGACTTAGAGTCTATAATACTGAGTGATCTTTCATCAAAAAAAGAACTGAGTATCACATATTCTCACTCATAAGTAGACCTTGAACAACTATTGTAATACTATAAGAAAAGGATTGACAGTAGCAGGAAACTGCAGGGGGATGTTGGGGCGGGGAGGTGTGATTCGCAGTAGTGGGAATCTGCCTGGGGAAGAGGAGGCACACCTCATCAACAAGGGTACCTGCACAATGAATATTTGTATACCTAACCCAGAATTGTACCCCACAATTTTAAACCAAAAATGTTAAGCTTAAAAAAAGGTATAATAATCAAAACAGCCTGGTATTGGTACAAGAACAGGCATATAGACAATGGAATAGAATTGAGATTCCAGAAGCAAAATCTCAATTTCTCAACCAATACATCTTCGACAAAGACTCCACCAACAAACACTGGGAAGAGGAGAACCTATTCAGCAAATGGTGCTGGAAAAACTGACTACCACATGCAGAATAAATAAGACCCCTACCTATCACCATAAACTAAAATAAACTCTAAATAGATCAAAGACCTAAATGTAAAATATCAAACTGTGAGAACCTTGGAAAATTCAGCAGACACTATTATGGAAATTGGAACTAGCAATCAATTCCTGATTAAAGCCCCAAGTGCCCATGCCATAAGAGATAAGATAGTCAAGTGGAACCTCATCAAACTGGCAAGCTTCTGCAAAGCCAAAGAAACTATCCAGAGAGCAGGGAGACAGCCTACAGACTGGGAAAAAATATTTGCAACTCTATGTCAAATAAAGGCCTAACATCTAGGATCTACGAGGAACTCAAGCATGCTGAAAAGAAAAAAACAAACAGCCCCATTACTAAGTGGAGAAAAGATGTGAGTAGACAGTTCTCAAAAGACGTGCAAGCAGCCAACAGATACATGCAAACAAGTCCAGCCTCACTAGTCATCAAAGAAATGAAAATTAAAACTACACCAAGATACCACCTAACTCCAGTAAGAATGACCATCATCAATAACTCAAAAAATAATAGATGCTGAAGAGGATGTGATGAAAGGGAACACTTCTACACTGTTGTTGTGATTGTAAACTAGTACAGCCTCTGTGGAAATCAGTGTGGCGATTCCTAAAAGTTGTAAAAATTGACCTTTCATATGACCCCGCAATCCTCCTTCAGGGACCGTACCAGGAAGAACTCAAATCACTCTATAAAAAAGATACCTGCACATGTATGTTTGTCGCAGCATTGCTCACAATAGCAAGAACATGGATCCAAATGTACTGCCCATCAAAAGAGGACTGGATTTTTAAAATGTGGTACATGTACACAATGGGCTATTATGCAACCATAAAGAGGAACAAAATCATGAACTTCGCAGCAAGCTGGATGGACTTAGAGTCTACAATACAGAGTTATCTTTCACAGAAACAAAGAACTGAGTATTACATGTTCTCACTTATATGTGAACCTTGAACAACCATCTTAATACTATATGAAAAGTAGTGGAAAACTGCAGGGGAGGGGGAAAGGTGGGCTTGGCAGTAGTGGGAATCAGCCTGGGGAAGGGGGGGCAAATCTCATCAACAAGGGTACTTGAATAATGAATATTTGTATACCTAACCCTGAATTGCACCTCACATTTTTTTTCTTTTTTTAATATTTATTTATTATAAAGATGTGGGGTACAATTCAGGGTTGGGTATACAAACATTGAATATGCAGGTACCCTTGTTGATGAAGTATGTCCCTCCCTTCCCTAGCAGTTTCACTTAACTGCCAATTCCACTCCTCCTCCCCTGACAGTTTTCCACTACTACCAAGCCCTTTCTTCTCGTATTAAAATAATCGTTCAAAGTCTGCTTATAAGTGAGAACATATGGTACTCTGTTCTTTGTTTCTGTGATAGATCACTGGGTATGATTAACTCTAAATCCATCCAAGTTGCTGCAAAATCCATATGTTTGTCCTTCTTTATGGCTGCATAATATTCCATTATGTATATGTACCACATTTTTTTAATGCAATTCAGCTTCAATGGGCAACACATTTGGTTCCATGTTTTTGCTATTGTGAATAGAGCTGCAACAAACATACGTGTGCAGGTATCTTTTTTGTAGAATGTTTTGAGTTCTTCCGGGAATATTCCCAATAGGGGAATTGCTGGGTCATATGGAAGGTCAATTTCTAGTTCTTTCAGAAATCGCCACACTGTCTTCCAAAGAGGCTGTACCAGTTTGCATTCCCACCAGCAGTGTAGAAGGGATCCTTTTTCTCCAAATCCTTGCCAGCATCTGTTGTTTCTTTTATTAATGATGGCCATTCTTACTGGAGTTAGGTGGTATCTGAATGTGGTTTTGATTTGCATTTCTCTGATGAT
>NW_007231501.1:11693-27462 GCF_000164805.1 Carlito syrichta | reverse complement strand
AAAAAATTAGCCGGGCGTGGTAGCATGCGCCTGTAGTTCCAGCTACTTGGAAGACTGAGGTGGAAGGATCACTGGAGCCCAGCAGAACAAGGCTGTGGTGGCCGGGAGCGGCCACTGCACTCCAGTCTGAGTGACAGAGTGAGACTCTAACTCAAAAAAAAAAAGAATTAAAGTTAATTTTTGTGTATAGTGATAGGTAGGTGTCCTATTTCAATCTTCTGCATGTGTTCCGCCAGTTTTCCCAGCACCATTTACTGAATAGGTTCTCCTCTCCCCAGTGGTTGTTGAAGAAGGCTTTGTCGAAGATGAGTTGACTGAGAAATTGAGATCTTACTTCTGATATCTCTATCCTGTTCCATGCTTATTCTTGTACCAATACCAGGCTGTTTTGATTATTGTAGCCTTAAAGTAAAGTTTAAAGTCTGAACGTGTGATACCTCCCACTTTGTTTCTTTTGCTAAGGATTGTTTTGTCTATTCGTGGTAGTTTATGATTCCATATGAATTTCTGTACTGTCATTTTCAGGTCTAAGAAGAATGATGTTGATAATTTAATGGATATTGTGCTGAATCTGTGGTTTGTCTTCTGTAGGATGGACATCTTAACAATGTTGATTCTTTCTATCCATGAGCATGGAATATTTTTCAATTTGTTTGTGTCTTCTTGGATTTCTTTGAGTAGTGTTTTGTAGTTTTCATTGTAATGGTCATTTATTTCTCTGGTTAGAAAGATGCCAATGTATTTCTTTTTTTTGTGGCTATTGTGAATGAGATTATGCTTTTTATTTGGTTCTCTATCTGCTTGTTATTGGTATATAAGAATGCAACTGTCTTTTGCACATTATTGTGTACCCCAAGACTTTTTCAAAGTCCTTTATCAGTGAAATCAGGTTTTTGTTAGATTCTCTTGGATTCTGTAAGCATAGGATCATATTGTCAACAAAGAGGGATAACTTAACTTCCTCTTTTTCTATTTGGATACCCTGATTTTCTTGCCTTGTCTAATTGTTCAAACTAGAACTTCCAACACAATGTTGAGCAGAAGTAGTGAAAATGGGCAACCGTGTCTTCTTACAGTTTTCAGGGGAAGTGTTTCCAGTTTCTGTTCAATTAGCAATATGTTGGCTATGGGTATATCAGAGATGATGCTTATTACTTGGGTGTATGTTCCTTTTTTATCTAGGTGTTTGGTGGTTTTTATCATGAAGGAACCCTGGATTTTATCACAACCCTTTTCTCCATCTAATGATGTGGTTTTTGTTTCTACATCTGTTGATGTATTTAATTACATTTATGGTGTTGTAGGTGCTGAACCAGCCCTGTATCCTGGGGATGAAGTTTACTTGGTCACTGGGGATGACTTTTGAGATATGATGTTGGATCCAATTTGCGACAATATTATTGAGAATTTTTGCAGCTATGTTCATCAGGAATATTGGCCTGTAGTTCTCTTTCTTTGTTGAACCATTATCTGGTTTGGATGTTAGTGTGATGGTAGCTTCATACAATAATTTCAGGAGAATTTCATCTTTTTCAATTGCCTGGAATACTTTCAATAGGATTAGCATCAGCTCTGCTTTGTACGTTTTATAGAATTCCTCTGGATAGCCATCTGGTTCAGGGCTTTTTTTTTTTTTTTTGTAGGTAGTTTCCTAAGGATGAAGTCAATTCCCTGGGTTGTTATTGTTCTATTTAGTGTCTCAATGTCTTCTTGTTTCAGTCTTGAAAAGTTATGTGATGTCAGAAAGTCCTCTATTTCATTTAGGTTGTCAAGATTGTTTCCATACAGGTGTGCATAGTAACCTCTGATGATATTTTGTATTTCTTCGAGGTCAGTTGTGATTTGAACTTTTGCATTTCTGATTTTGTTAATTTGGGCTTTTTCTCTCTTTTCCTTGGTCATTTTGGATAGATGCGCATCAACCTCCTTTATTATTTCAAAGAACCAGATTTTTGTTTTGTTTATTTTTTTCTATGACAATTTTGTCTTCTATGTCTCATAGCTGGGCTTTTACATTGGTGATCTGGATCCTTCTGCTAAAGTTAGTGTTGTGGTGGTCTGTCTTTCCAGCTCCTTTAGGTGATTTCTTAAGCTGTCAACTTGTGATCTTTCCATTTTTTTATGTGTTTATAGAGATATAAATTCTGCTCTTAGAATTGCATTTATGGCACTAGAGATTTTGGTAAAATGTTTCTTCATTTTCATTTGTATCCAGGAATATTTTAATTTCTATTTTGATTTCTGTGTTGGCCCAGGTGTTGTTCCATATCATGCTGTTTAGTGTCTATGTCTTTGTGGGGTTTGGGGGAATTTTGTTGGTGTTGATATTTATTTTTATTTCTGTGGTCTGAGAAGGTGCATGGCAGTATTTCTATCTTATGAAATTTGTTTATGCTTGATTTATGGCCAAGGTTGTGATTGCTCTTCTAGCACATTCCATGTGGTGATGAGTAGAATGTATATTCTGTGTTTGCTGGGTAGAATATTCTGTAGATATCTATTAAATTCATGTGTTCAAGTGTCAAGTTGTGGTTTAGGATCTCTTTGTTAATTTTTTGCTTCGATGGTCTATCTAGGGTTGTTAGTGGGGTATTTAAGTCCCCAGCTACAATAGCGTTAGAGTCAATATCTGCTTTTAATTTACTTAGTAGTTGCTTTATAAATGCTGGTGTTCTTGTGTTTAGTGCATATATGTTTAGAATGGACATTTCTTGCTGATGGATTGAATCTTTTATCATTATGTAGTATCTTTCTGTATTTTTTAAAGATTTTTGACAACTTTAAGGTTGTTTTTTCTGATGTTAAGATCATGACTCCTGCTTTCTTTTGTAATCCATTACCTGGAAACTCATTTTCCATCCTCTAACTTTTAGTCTATGTGCATGCCTTATGGTGAGTTGAGTTTCCTGGATGCAGTAAATTATTGGGTCATGTTTTTTTTTTTTTTTCCAGTTTACCATTCTGTGTTTTTTCAGTGGTGTATTTAGTCCATTCACATTCAGGCTGATTATTGAAATGTGATTGTTTATCCCTATCATGAGGGTCTTATAAAGTTGTTTCTTTGTTTCCTTTTAGTTTTTGGATTGATGTATGCATGTGTTTTTAAGTTTACAGTCACAGTGTATTCTCTATTTATTCTGTGTTCTGCTATTCTCTTGGCAAGTCCATGATAATTTTTTGTTTTGTTTCTTCTGTGCTTAACACATTTTTAAGTATCTCCTGTAGAGCTGATCTGTAAGTTGCATAATCTCTTAGGGATTGAATGTCTGGGAAGGATTTTAATTAACCATTGCTGATGAAACTGAGCTTGACTGGGTAGAAAATTCCTTGGTTGAAATTGTTTATCTTTGAGGACTTTGAGTATTGGACTCCAGTCCCTTCTAGCTTGCAGTTTTTCTGCTGATAGATATGCTGCTATTCCAATATGTTTTCCTCAAGAGGTAGTCTGAACTTTCTCTTTTGTTACCTTTAGGATTTTTTCTTTTGTACCTACTTTGTTAGGCAAATTACTATGTGTCTAGGGGTTGGTCTTCTCATTTGATGTCTCATGGGGGTTCTCTGTATGTCTTGTGTTTGGATGGTCCCTTCTCTGATGAGATGGAGAAACTTTTCTTGTATAACCTCCTGGAATCCTTGCTCCTATGTGTTCTTCTTTTCTCTTTCTTCTTCTGGGATATCAATCAGGCATAGATTCAGCCTCTGATATAATCACATATCTCTTGGAGACTTTGTTCTTTCTTTATGAGTTTTCTTTCTTGTTTTTTACAGATCAGGTTTACTCTGTGTTTTGTCTTCAAGTTTTGAGAGTCTTTCTTGCACACACACACACGCACACATCAAAACAAACTGGAAAAACAACAAAACAAACAAACAAAAAAAAACAAAAATAAAAGGAGTTCAAATCAAACCCTCACACATATTTTCACACACACATTATACTAAAAAAAGAGAAGAACAAAAATGCAAAAGAAAACCAATGAAAAACTGAAAGATGAGCTCTCAATTATTCACATACACACATAAACAGAAAACGAAATATGAAAGAAGAAAAAGTAAAAAGAGAAAAGGGTTGGGAAATGCAGATCAAACGCTCACATACACATTTATGCACAAAGGGAAAAAAATTTGAAAAAATAAAAAATAAATAAAATGGTGTAGCTTATCCATGACGTTTAGAGTACAAGGAAGCCAGAGATCTGCATATGCAAGAGCAGTTACAGGGTAAGTATACAGATTTTGAAGATAACAGGGATTTTAATGTGTGTATTTTATTCCAAGGCTTTAATGGGGAGAACAAACCTTGGGGAACATGGAAAGATGACTGCCTTTTTCGTTAGATTGAGAGTTAGTGAGATACGTTTACAATTACCTTTATTTATTTTTTATTTTTTTGAGTTGGAGTCTCACTCTGTCACCCAGACTGGAGTGCAGGTGCCACTCCCAGCCACCGCAGCCTTCACGTGCTGGGCTCCAGCGATCCTTCTGCCTCACCCTTCCAAATAGCTGGAACTACAGGTGCATGCTACCACACCCAGCTCATTTTGATTTTTTTATTGTAGAGATGAGGTCTTGCCAAGTTGCCCAGGTGGGTCTCGGACCCGCAGGCTCAGGCAATCCACTCACCTCAGCCTCCCAAAGGCACAGGATTACAGGCTGAGCCACCGAGCCCAGCTCTACAATTACCCTTTTTTTTTTAACTTTAAAAAAATTGTTATTGTAAAGATGTGGGGTACAATTCAGGGTTAGGTATACAAACACTGATCATGCAGGTACCCCTGTTAATGAGGTATGCCCCTCCCTTCCCTAGAAGTTTCCCTCAATTGCCAATTCACCCCCCAACAGTTTCCCATTACTGTCAATCACTTTCTTATAGCATTATAATTGTTCAAGATCATCTTATGAGTGACAACATATGGAACTATGTTCTTTGTTTCTGTGATAAATCACTGAGTATGATAGACTCCAAATCCATCCAGGTAACTGCAAAGTCCATATATTTGTCGTTTTTTATCATCCACTTGTTTTCTTTTTTTTTTTTAATCGATATTTTTTATTTTGATATTGTGGGGTACAGTCAAGGGTTAGGTATACAAATATGCTTCATTCAGGCCCTCTTGTGGATAATTGGTGTCTTCCCATCTCCAGACAGATGTTTACTACCATTACTCCCATCTCCCACCCAGTTTCCCAACACTGTCAGTCATTTTCTTATAATAGTGCATTGGAGGATCAAGGTCCACTACACGAGTGAGAATATGTGGTACTCAGATCTTTGTTTCTGTGAGAAGTCACTTAGTATTATAGACCCTAGCTCCATCCAGGTTGCTGCAAAATTCATGATTTTGTTCTTTTTCATGGCTACATAGTATTCCATCATGTATATGTACCACATTTTTTTAATCCAGTCCTTTTTTGATGGACAGCGTGCTTGGTTCCAGGTTCTTGCTATTGTGACCAATGCTGCAATAAACATTCGCGTGCAGGTATCTTTTTTATAGAGTGATTTGAGTTCTTCAGGGTATATTCCCAGTAGGGGGATTGAAGGATCATATGGCAGGTTGATGTTTAGAGCTTTTAGGAATCACCACACTGTTTCTGTTTTCCACAGAGGTTGCACTAGTTTACACTCCCACCAACAGTGTAGAAGTGTTCCCTTTTCACCACACCCTCTCCAGCAGCTGTTATTTTTTGAGTTGTTGATAATTGCCATTCTGACTGGAGTTAGGTGGTATCTCAGTGTGGCTTTGATTTGCATCTCCCTGATGATTAATGAGGTTGAGCATTTCTTCATGTGTCTGTTGGCTGCTCAGATGTCTTCCTTTGTGAAGTGTCTGTTCATATCTTTTGCCCACTTTATAATGGGGTTGTTTGTTTTTTTCTTTTCAGCACGTTTGAGTTCCTTGTAGATCCAGAATGTTAAGCCTTTGTCAGACCTGGAGTTGGCAAATACTTTTTCCCAGTCTGTAGGCTGTCTTCCTGCTCTCTTGATGGTTTCTTTGGCTTTGCAGAAGCTTGTCAGTTTAATGAGGTCCCACTTGTCTATCTTATCCCTTATGACCTGTGGGTTTTGAGTTTTGTTCAGGAATTGGATGCCAGTTCCAATTTCCATGAGGGAATGTCCTTCATTTTCTAAGGTACTTATTGTTTGACGTTTTATATTTAGGTGCCTGATTCATTTGGAGTTAATTTTTGTGTATGGGGATAGATAGGGGTCCTGTTTCAATCTTCTGGATGTGGTAAGCCAGTTTTCCCAGCACCATTTACTGAATAGGTTCTCCTATCCCCAGTGGTAGGTGGTGGAGGCTTTGTCAAAGATGAGGTGGTTAAGAAATTGAGGTCTTGCCTCTGAAATCTCAATTCTATTCCATTGGTCTATATGCCTGTTCCTATACCAATACCAAGCTGTTTTGATGATTGTAGCTTTATAGTGAAATTTGAAGTCTGGTAATGAGATTCCACTGGCTTGTTTGTTTTTTATGAGGATTCTTCTGGCTATTCTTGGTCGTTTGTGTTTCCACATGAATTCCTGTATTGTTTTTTCTAGGTCTGAGAAGAATGTTGCTAGTAATTTGATAGGTATTGCATTGAATCTGTAGATTGCCTTAGGTAAGATGGACATCTTCACAATGTTGATTCTTCCAATCCATGACCATGGGATATTTTTCCACTTGTTTGTGTCATCTTTGATTTCTGTGAGCAGAGTTTTGTAGTTTTCATTGTAAAGGTCTTTCACGTCTCTGGTTAGGAAGATGCCAAGATATTTCATTTTTTTGTGGCTATTTTGAATGGAATTGTGCTTCTTATTTGGGTTTCTGTTTGTTTATTATTGGTATAAAGAAATGTGATTGTCTTTTGCACATTTATTTTATATCCTGAGACTTTGCCGATGGCCTTTATCAGTGTAAGGAGGTTTTTGACAGATTCTCTTGGGATTTCAAGGTACACAATCATGTCATCTGCAAAGAGAGATAATTTGACTTCCTCTTTTCCTATTTGGATACCCCTGACTGCCTTCTCTTCCCTGATTGCTCTAGCCAGGACTTCCAATTCTATATTGAACAGGAGGGGTGAGAGTGGGCATCCTTGTCTTGTTCCAGTTTTAAGGGGAAATGGTTTTAATTTTTGTACATTTAGGAGTATGCTGGCTGTGGGTTTCTCATGGATGGCTTTTACTACTTTCAGGCAAGTTCCCCATATGCCTAGATGTTCAAGGGTTTTTATCAAGAAGGGGTGCTGGATTTTATCAAAAGCTTTTTCTGCATTTAATGATATAATCATGTGGGGTTTTTTTGACATCTGTTGATGTACTTAATTACATTTATTGTTTTACGAATGTTGAACCAGCCTTGCATCCCAGGAATGAATCCTACTTGGTCATAATGATTGATTTTTGAGATGTGTTGTTGAATCCGGTTTGCTAGGATCTTGTTGAGAATTTTAGTGTCTATGTTCATCAAAGATATTGGCCTTTAGTCTCTTTTTTTGTTGGAACTTTAGCTGGCTTGGGTATCAATGTGATGTTAGCTTCATAAAATGATTTGGGGAGGGTTCCATCTTTCTAAATCGCCTGAAATAACTTCAGTAGGATTGGAATCAGTTCCTCCTTAAATGTCTTGTAGAATTCTGCTAGAAAGCCATCTGGTCCGGGGCTGTTTTTTGAAGGTAGTTTTCTTATTACATAGTCAGTTTCCTTGATTGTTATTGGTCTATTTAAAGTCTCAATTTCTAATTGTTTCAACCTAGGCAGGTTGTGTGATGACAGAAAGTCCTCCATTTCCTTGAGGTTTTCAAGCTTGTTTCCATACAAATGTACATAGTAGTCTCTGATGATCTTTTGTATTTCTTCAGGGTCAGATGTGACTTCATCTTTTGTGTTTCTGATTGTGCTTACTTGGGTTTTTTCTTTCTTTTTCCTGGTCAATCTAGCTAGGGGACCATCGATCTTGTTTATCCTTTCGAAGAAGCATCTTTTTGTTTCCTTGTGTTTTTGTATTGTCTTTTTGTCTTCTATGTCCTGGATTTGGCCTTTTATTTTGGTGATCTGGATTCTTTTGCTGAAATTAGAGTTTTTGTGATCTTGCTTTTCCAACTTCCTTAGGTGGCTTGTTAGGCTATTAATTTGTGCTCCTTCCAATTTCTTCATGTGTGTTTGTAGGGATATAAATTCCCCTCTTACTACAGCTTTAAGGTATCCCAGAGATTTTGGTAAGATGTTTTTTCATTTTCATTTGTTTCCAGGTATATTTTGATCTCTGTTTTGATTTCATCATTGATCCAGGAGTTGTTTAGCATCATGCTGTTTAGTGCCCATATCTTTGTGGGTTTTGGGGGGACCTTGTTGGTGTCAATGTTGATTTTTATTTCACTGGGGTCTGAGAAAGTGCATGGTAGAATTTCCATCTTTTTAAATTTGCTTATGCTTGATTTATGACTGAGAATGTGGTCAATCTTCGAATATGTCCCGTGTGGTGATGAGTAGAATGTGTATTCTCTGGTCTTTGGATGGAGTGTTCTGTAGGTATCAATTAAGTCCGTTTCGTCCAGCGTCACATTGAGGTTCCGAATCTCATTGCTGATTTTTTGTCCCAATGATCTGTCGAGGGTTGTGAGTGGGGTATTAAAGTCCCCAGTTATGATAGTGTTAGAATCAATATCTTTCTTTACTTTTCCTAGGAGTTGCTTTGTAAAAGTTCGTGCACCTATATTAGGTGCATATATGTTTAGGATAGATATTTCTTATTGATGGAGTGAAATTTTATCATTATGTAGTGGCCCTCTGTATCTTTTTAAATTTTTTGGTAGCTTAAATGGTATTTTGTATGAAATTAGGATCACGACTCCTCCTTTCATTTGTGTTCCATTCGCCTGGAAATTTGTTTCCCATCCTCTTACTTTGAGTCTGTGCATGTCCTTTCTAGTGAGATGGGTCTCTTGAAGGCAATATATTGTTGCCTGTTGATATTTTATCCATTTTGCCATTCTATGTCTTTTCAGTGGTGCAATTACTCCATTCACATTTAGGCTAATTATTGAAATGTGAGAGTTCATCCCTAACATATAGTTCTTTTAGAGTTGTTGTTCCACTTGGTTTACTGTCTTTCTTTTGTTTTGGGGGTTGGTTCTTATGTATTTTATTCTTTTTCCTGTACTCTTGTAAAAAATGTTGCTCTTAAGCTGAGCTCAGTGGCTCAGCCTGTAATCCCACGCCTTTGGGAGGCTGAGGTGAGTGGATTGCCTGAGACTGCGGGTTCGAGACCCACCTGAGCAGCGAGACCTCATCTCTACAATAAATCAAAGATCAGCTGGGTGTGGTAGTGCATGCCTGTAATTCTGGCTACTTGGGAGGCTGAGGCAGAAGGATTGCCGGTGCCCAGCAGGTCGAGGCTGCGGTGGCCGGGAGCGGCCACTGCACTCCAGTCTGGGCGACAGAGTGAGACTCCAACTCAAAAAAAAAAATGTTGCTCTTTTTTCCCCCTTTTCTTCTGTGTTTGATGCTTTCTTAAGTATTTCATGTACAGGTGGTTTGGTGGCAGCGTAGGTTCTTAGGGATTGGATATCTGGGAAAGATTTTAATTCTCCTTCACTGATGAAGCTTAATCTGGCAGGGTAGGTTATTCTTAGTTGAAATTGTTTATCTTTTAGGACTTTGAAGATAGGGCTCCAAGCTCTCCTAGCCTGCAGGGTTTCTGTAGATAAATCTGCTGCTATTCTAATTGGTTTTCCATGGTAGGTAATCTGACCTTTTTCTCTTGCTGCCTTTAGGATTTTTTCTTTTATGCCTACTTTGTTTACATGAATTATTATGTGTCTAGGAGTTGGTCTCCTCATTTGTTGTCTTGCAGGGGTTCTCTGGATCTCTTGTGTTTGAGTTTTTGCATCGTTGATTAGATAAGGGAAGTTTTCTTGAATGATCTCATGGAAGGTTTGTTCCAATGTCGTCTCTGTCTCTTTTTTTGCCTCAGGCAGACCAATTACTCTTAGGTTAGGCCTCTTGAGGTAATCACTTATCTCTTGAAGGTTTTTTTCTGTCTTTTTGAGCTTGTTTTCTGTGTTTTTGAGAGTTTGGGTTATTTCTATATTTTGGTCCTCAAGCTCTGAGATTCTTTTTTCTGCTTGGGTAATTCTGTTTTCCATGCTTTTCAGTTTAATGTTTATTTCATTCACAGTATTCTTTAGTACTGTTATCTCAGATATCAGCTCCTTTCTAGTTTCTTCTTGAGTCTCTTCAATTCTTTTTAATCTCTCCATTAATGTCTTGATGTCTAGGGTTGTATATTGAGACCATTCATTCTGGGCGGGGCTCTTCATTGTTTGCATTCCAAAGTCAGTTTTCTCAGTGTCTGTCCTCCCAGGAGTCTGGGACAGACCCATATTCTTCTTTTGGCTTTTCTTCATTTGTGTACATTTTTCTCTCTCGTCCCTTAGTGAATCAAGTTCCTGAGATCTAATCTCCAGCCTCTTTCCTCTCTTTCTATTGCAGGCAGTTAACTTGTTGCCTAGGAGATCTATGACCCTAGTCACTATTCAGCATAGGGGAGGGTCTTTGTCTCCTGTTAATGACATCACCATGGGAACCAAGGTGGAGGCTCTGCTAGGTGGGTGGGGCAATGTGATGTAAATATGCCTCGAAAATGGCGGAGGTGGTGGTTTGCTTTTAGGGGGTTCCTGTGGGTCTCTAGGTGGGACCAGCTTCACAGCTGGGTGCTGGATCTGGGGTGCCTCCAGCCGGCTGGGATGGAGGACAGGGTCAGGCATTTACTTCTCTGGAGCTGGAAGCCTGAAATCGGTACCTTATGCCAGCTTGGGGTTCTGCCCCCTTACAAGGCTTGTGGTCAAGCACGCTGAGTGCCTCAGCCAGGGTGGACCAGGGGCTTCTGATCTCCAAAGCTCCAGAGGGCAGGTAGTGGCTCTGGGTCCCTCCCAGGGCACTTTAGCCAGAAATGGGACCGGTATCTCTAAGGGGCGGGCAGTCAAAGCCTCCCTGCATGACCAGCACCTTGGCACTGGGTGCTGAACTCCACACTGTGGCCAGGGATGGAGCTGTAATCCGGAATTTGGAATTCCCCAGCCAGCCGGAATCACATATATTGGAGCAGCCAGTCCGGCGGGGATGTCGGGCCCTGCATGGGACCAAAAGTCCCCAAGCCTTGTACCAGTGCAGGTGGAGGTGGGCTGGGGGGAGGTGCAGGAAGAAAAGTAATAGTCTTTTTGGGAAACTCACGTTCATAGAATCTCAGGGATCCATCTATGCAGTCGCCATCTTGCTGTCTCTACAATTACCTTTTAAAATACCAAAATAAAAAGAAAAATATCTTCCCTGACAAGCTACATTTATTAGTCATTTATGTTTCCATATTTTAATAAAGAAAAAATATACATAAATTAAAGCTTCTTAATTCATTAACAAATATTATCAAGTACCTACTGGGTTCCAGGTACTGTACTATGTGCTGGAAAACAAGAGAAAACTGACTGCTTTTCAAAAACATTTTATTTGAAAATAATTATGGGATCACAATAAGTTGCAAAATTAGTATGGAGAGGTTTATGTACCCTTTGTTAAGTATCTCTCAAAAGTCCCATCTTAAGGGACTGCAGTACAATATTGAAAACAATAACTCAATATTGGTACAGTGTGTGTATTTATGCTGATCTCATTTTGTCACATGTGTAGATTTTGTGTAACCACTGTCAAACAATTAAGACGTAGAGCTACTCTATAACCACAAAAGATCTCTCTCATACTATTTGGTACAGTCACATAATCCCAATACTACTACCATTCCTAACTCCTGACAATCACTAATCTAGCTGCTGTCTCCATAATTTTGTTATTTTTGGAATGTTATATAAATGTAATCATACAGTATATGAACTTTTGTGATTGGGTTTTTTTTACATAGCGTGATAGTTTGAGACCGACCCAAGTTAATACTTATATCAACAGTTTGTTTCTTGTTATTGCTGAGGAGTGTACTATGGTATATGATTATCACAGTTTGTTTAGCTATTCATTGATTGAGGGACTTTCTGATTGTTTCAAATTTTTAAGGCATTATAAATAAAGCTGCAATAAGCAATTATGTGTGGGTATTTGTGCAAGTATGAGTTTTTATTTATCTGGGGTAAATGCCCAAAAGTAAAATACTTGGGTCATATGGTAAGTGTATATTTCTTTTTTTAAGAAACCACCAATCTGGTTTGCAGAGTAGTTGTACCATTTCGCATTCCACTATCAATATATGAAATTCAGGTTCTCCGCATCTTTGCCAGTATTGGACATTGTAACATTCTAAAAGATGTAACTGTTCTAATAGTTATGAGATACTATCACATTATGGTCTTAATTCAATCTTCTGCATGTGGTCAACCAGGTCTCCCAGCACCATTTACTGAATAGGTTCTACTCTCCCCAGTGGTTATTGGAGGTTTTGTCAAGGATGAGTTGGTTGAGGATTTGAGGCTTTGCTTCTGGAATCTATATCCTGTTCCATTGTACCAATACCAGGCTGTTTTGATTACTGTAGCCTTACAATACAATTTGAAGTCTGGAAGTGTGACACCTACTACTTTGTTTCACTTGCTAAGGTTTTTTTTTGGCTATTTGTGGTCTTTTATGTTGCCATATGAATTTCTGTATTGTCATTTCCAGGTCTGAGAAGAATGATGTTGGTAAGTTAATGGGTATTGCATTGAATCTGTAGATTGCCTTTGGTAGGATGGACATCTTAACATTGTTGAGTCTTCCTTTCCATGAGCATGGAATATTTTTCCAGTTGTTTGTGTCCCCTTAGATTTCTTTAAACACTGTTTTGTAATTCTTATTGTAAAGGTCGTTCACTTCTCTGTTTAGAAAGATGCCAAGGTATTTCATTTTATTGTGGCTATTGTGAATGGGATTGTGCTTTTTATTTGGATCTCTGCCTGCTTGTTGTTGGTGTATAGGAATGCAACTGTCTTTTGCACATTTATTATGTACCCTGAGACTTTCCCAAAGTCCGTTATCACTGTCAGCAGGTTTTTGACAGATTCTCTTGGATTTTCAAGGTATAGGATCATATCATCAGCAAAGAGGGATAACTGACTTCCTCTTTTCCTATTTGGATACCCCTGATTTCCTTCTATTGTTGAATTGCCTGAGCTAGGACTTCCAACACAATATTGAACAAGAGGGGTGAGAGCAGGCAGCCTTGTCTTGTTCCAGTTTTCAGGGGGAAATGATTCTAGTTTCTGTCCATTTACCAATATGTTAGCTGTGGGTTTGCTGTAGATGGCACCTACTATTTTGAGGCATGTTCCTTCTATACCTAGGTTTTTGAGGGCTTTGATCAAGAAGAGATGCTGGATTTTATCAAAAGCTTTTGTTGCATCTAATGAGGTAATCATGTGGTTCTTGTTTTTACATCAATTGATATATTTAATGACATGTATGGTCTTGACAATGTTGAACCAGCTCTCCATCCTGGGATGACCTACTTGATCATGGTGGATGATTTTTGAGATGTGTTTTTGGAACCAAATTGCTAGAATCTTGTTGAGGATATTTGCATTTATGTTCATAAGGGATATTGGCCTGTCGTTCTCTTTTTTTGTAGGATCTTTATCCAGTTGGGGTATCAGTGTAATGTTAGTTTCATAAAATGATTTGGGGAGAATTCAATCTTTCTCAATTGCCTGAAATACTTTCAATAGGATTGGTATCAACTCCTCTTTGTACATTTTGTAGAATTCTGCTGGAAAGCCTCCTGGTCCAGGGCTTTTTTTGGTAGGCAGTTTTCGTATGACAGAGTCAATTTCCTGGGTTGTTATTGGTCTATTTAGTGTCTCAATGTCTTCTTGATTCCACCTGGGGAGGATGTGTGAAGTCAGAAAGTCCTCCATTTCATCTAGATTGTAAAGTTTATTTCCATACAGGTGTACATAGTAATCTCTGATAATCTTTTGTGTTTCTTTGGGGTCAGTTATGCTTTGATCTTTTATATTTTTGATTGTGTTTATTTTAGCTTTTTCTCTCTTTTTCTTGCTCATTCTGGCTAGGGGCCCATCAATCTCGTTAAATCTTTCAAAGTACCATATTTTGGTATTGTTGATGTTTCTATGATATTTTTTTCTTCTATGTCCCATATTTGGGCTCTCATTTTTGTGATTTGGATTCAACTGATAAAGTTGGGGTTTTGGTGGTCTTCTCTTTCCAGTTCCCTTAGGTGATGTGTTAGGCTCTCCACTTGTGATCTTTCCATTTTTTTGTTGTGTGCTTGTAGAGATATAAATTCCCCTCTTAGAACTGATTTCATGGCATCTCAGAGGTTTTGGTAAGATGTTTCTTCATTTTCAATTGTTTCCAGGAATCTATTACTTCTTTCAGTGTTTCCCCATCATTGTTCATCAAGCTGTTTAATAGTCACTATTTGTGGAATTTGGGAAAATGTTGTTGGTTTTGATATTTTTATTCCACTGTAGTCTAGCAATGTGCATAGCAAATTTTCAACCTTATGGAACTTGCTTATGCTTGATTTCTGGACAAAAATTTGATGGATCATGGAGTATGTTCCATGTGGTGAGGAGTAGAATGTATATTCTGTGGTTGTTGGGTGGAAGAATCTGTAGGTATCCACTAAGTCCATTTGATTAAGTGTCAAATTGAGATGCTGGATCTCCATGTTGATTGTTGGCCTCAATGGTCTATCTAAGGCTGTCAGTGGAGTATTTAAGTCCCTTGATACAATAGTGTTAGAGTCAATATCTTTTCTTAGTTTATTTTGTAGTTGTTTTATAAATGCTGGTGCTCCTATGTTGGGTGCATATATATTTAGGATGGATATTTCTTGTTGATGGATTGAACCTTTTATCTTATGTAGTATCCTTTTGCATTGTTTTTAATTTTTGACTGCTTAAAGTTTGGTTTGTCTGATATTGAGATTGAAACTCCTGTCTTCTTTTGTGATCCATTTGCCTAAAAACTCATTTGCCATCCTTTAACTTTGAGTCTGTGTGTGTCCCTTTTAGTGAGATGAATCTCCTGGATGCAGCAATTAATGGGGTCATGGTTTCTTATCTAGTCCACCATTCTGTGTCATTTCAATGGTGCATTTAGTCGATTCACATTCGGGGTGATTATTGAAATGTGGGCGTTTATCCCTGTCATGAGTTTTTTATAGAGTTGTTGTTCTTGTTTATTTGTTGTTTCTTTGGTTTTTGACTTGATTCATCTGTGTTTTCCATCTTTTCCCTGTACTTTTGTGAGGAATGTTGCTGTTCTTTTCTCCTTTTGTTCTGTGTTTAATACTTCCTTAAGTGTTACTTGCAGAGCTGGTCTGGAGACAGCATGAGTCCTTAGCAATTGGTTGTCTAGGAAAGATTTTAATTCTCCCTCACTGGTGAAGGTTAGCATGGCTGGGTAGGTTATTATTAGTTGAAATTGTTTATCTTTGAGAACTTTGAAGATTGGGCTCCAAGCTCTCCTAGCCTGAAGGGTTTCTGTAGCTAAATCTGCTGCTGTACTAATTGGTCTTTCCTGGTAGGTAGTCTGACCTTTTTCTCTTGCTGCATTTAAGATTTTTTCTTTTATACTTACTTTGTTAAAGTGAATTATTATGTGTTTGGGAGTTGGTCTTACCATTTGTTGTCTTGCAGGGGTGTTGGGAGCCAACATCTATAGCTACATGGCTGAGGCCTGTAAAGGCCCATCTGGAAGATCACCTCTGACATGGGATATCAGTTATATCTATAATATTGGCGTGTGATTAGTGACCAGTGTGCATACATGGCA
>NW_007231501.1:2909-11378 GCF_000164805.1 Carlito syrichta | reverse complement strand
TGTCACGGTAACCGTGCAGCCCATTATCCAAGAGTGTGACAGCTACTATTTGATTTTTAGAATAGACTTGTTTGAATAAAACATACATTTAAGATGATACAATTTCCATCGAAAAGATTTAAACAGTAATAAGCATTCATAGAAAACTTTTAAGTTTTGTTTAAGCTTTTAAGTTTCCTTTTCTCAGATTATGACTTTAGTTCCTGTTCTTGTAGGCCAATTTTAAGATCCTTTGATTAGTATACCGTAATTTTCCCAACGGTGCTGTTTTTGCTTCTAATATGACAATAGGAAATTTTATATGTAGCCATGTATTAATGTACTAGGAAAAAAGATTTAAGTTTTGGGTTAAGGTCCAATCACTAGATCATATAAAAATTAAAGTTTAGGTTTATGAAACTCATGTAAGTCATGGTAAGGAATGAGATTTGAATTAATTGTTATAGAATTACAGGGCACTATGTTGAGTCATAATAGGTTAATGGAATAAATAAAAATTAAGTCATTTAAGTAAACATAGATTATAGTGTTAAGTTGATAATATCAACTGTTAAAAAATATTAGGAGTCAGTGAACTTGGATTGAACCTATAGTTAACTTAGAAAGTTTTTGTATTAATCAGGGTTTAGAACAAAGAGTATAATATGAATGATTTATTGAACACTATGGAAGACATTTTTGAACAATTGAAATTGTGCCCCTGTGACCTTGATGTGAGTTTTGTGAAGCACGTCAGGCATCATGGAGTTTGAATTGTCTGCTTGGAACTTGCAAGTCTCGTGATGGTCTTGTGATGCATAATTTGTAAAACGCAATATACATCATGGAATTTGTACGCCCCCAGTAAATAATTATCACACTGCTGGAGGGTATAGAAAATGGTATATAAGTTGGAAAAGGTTTGAATAAAATTGGCTTCAGTCCTGATCAGACTGTTCCCAGAAGAACTGCCTCTGAGTGGTCTCTTCTCGCCATCTCCTGATTCTCCGGTGCGGGTCCTAACCCTTCCCTCCAAGGTCGGAGCGGGACTCTGACACAGGGTTTCTCTGAATCTCTTGTGTTTAAATTTTCGCATCACTGATGAGATAAGGGAAGTTTTTTGAATAATTTCATAGAATATTTGTTCCAGGATGGTCTCTGTCTCTCTTTCTGCCTCAGGAAGTCTAATTACTCTTAGGTTTGGTCTCTTGAAGTAATCGTTCATCTTTTGAAGGTTTTGGTCTGTCTTTTTAAGCTCCTTTTCTATGTTTTTGAAAGTTTGAGTTAGTTCTGCATTTTGGTCTTCAAACTCTGAGATTCTTTCTTCAGTTGGTTGATTCTCCTTTCCATGTTTACTGGTTTGTTATTTATTTCAATCACAGTATTCTTTACTGCTGTTATTTCAATTATCACCTCCTTCCTATTTTCCTCTTTTCTCTCAATTTTGTTATTCCTTGTATTAATGTCTTGATGTCTGGTTTGTCATATGTGACCAGTCATTCTGGGGGCCCTTCATTGTTTGTGTTCCGATGTCTGTTTTCTCAGTGTCTGACCTCCCAGGAGTCTGTGTGAGACCTATATTCTTCTTTGGTTTTTCTTCATTTGTGTAGAATTTCCTTCCCACTTTTTCCTTCCCCCCACTCCCCATCTTCTTTAATTCTGTTGTTCAGGGGTGGAGGGGTGGCTTTTTCTTTCATTTGTTCAATCTCCTATTCTTCCTTATATATATCCCCTAGCTTTGTTCAATTCTGGAGCTGGACTATAGGTTGGGGTGATCTTTTTTGCAGTTTTTAGATTTCATTGAGGGGGGAGTTGTGATTCAAATCTATCTGGAGATCCCAGTATCCACAGACAGGTGTATTGATAATCTGGAACCCACTTCCCACTGCCTTGCAATCTGTCCATACAGTGGGATTATAGGTTTACTCCCTGAAAGCAAAATGAGGTAAGAAAAGGGAAAAGAATGAAACAGGGTGTGGGTGAAAGAGGAAGGTGGAAAGCAGAAGAGTAAGAGGGAAAACAGACAAATGTACCAACTAACAAATGAAGGGACACAAAGACAGATATTAATAAAAAGAAAAACCACAACAAACATACGAACAACTGAAAAACAAACAATCATACAGACATAAAAGCTTACCAACCTCCTTATTGGTGTAGTATTCACCTACACAAATTTGAGGTCTAAAGGAGGAAAAAATAGAATAGAATAAAGTCAGTAAACTAATAGAATAAAAGCAAGTATAAAAACATTATTGATAGGGACATTCAGCACGATGGTGATGGGACAAGCTGAACTGTGATGATTTCCACAAAAGGTGGATCCTGAAGGCAGCCGGTGCCTGCACAGGGGGTGGCTGCTATAGCCAGTCCCATGCAGCAAACAGCCTCTGTCTCACTACGGTCTCTGCAAGGCATTACTGATGTTTGCTTCCAGGTGCTGAACAACTGCTGATGCTGCAGCTCTCGGCTCAGGCCCTGGGGAATTCCCAGCTCCCTCCTCCAACCCAAGCCACCATCAGCACACCAAATGCTGTGCCCAGCTATATTGGTGGTTCCCAGTGCCTGATTCTGGACACACACCATCATCATCCATCATAATGAATCATCTACAGATCCAGATGAGTGGAGATAAAGGATGAGGGGAGAGAAAGGATAAGCGAAAGAGGAGTCACCCACTACAGTCATTTTCCAGGCAGAGATTCACATTGCCCCACACATCTCCAAGCAGACTTAACCTTGTTTTCTTAAGATAATCTCCACAAACAGGAGACAGAAGGCCCTCCCCTATGCTGAATCAGACACAAACAACTCAGTCCTGTGGGAGACATCTCAGGCAGCAAGCGAAGGGAACCAACTCAAGCAATGAGTAAATCTATCTGCCTGCAATGAGAGCAAAAGGGAGAGGTTAGAGATCAGAGATGAAGAGATTTTATACACTCAGGAAGGACTCCAGAGCTAGTCTGGTTTCTTATTTTTATTTTTTATTTTATTGTGTTGATGCTTTGTTTTGTTCACTTTTGTTTGCTTTTTGATTTAGACTATGTGTTTGTGTTGGGGGAACCACATCAAAAGGCATGATTTTATTGGACTGTCTTTGTGTGATTACCAGTATGCTTTATGGAATTTTGTTTGTTTGTTAATTTTTCACTCTTTCTGGCCTTGTGTCTCCTTCCATTCGTTAGTTGGTATGTATGTCTGTTTTCCCTCTTATGCTTCTCTCCCTCCAACTTCCTCTTGACATCACCTGCTTCAATTATTTTGTTTTTCTTACGTCCTTTTGTTCCAGGGAGAAAACTTAAACCCCACTGCATGGACAGATTGTAACGCAGTAGGAAGTGGGTTCCAGGGTGCCCATACACCTATTGGTGGATACTGGGATCTGCAAATAGATTCTGAATCACAGGTCCCCCTCAATTAAATCTTAAAACTGTAAAAAGTACAGCCCCCAACCCACAGTCCAGCCTCAAAAGTCAACAAAGCCAGAGGACTCTCACAAGGAAGAAGAGGAGATTGAAAAAAAGAAGTAAATGCAACCTTACATTCCACGAAAATAGAATTAAAGAAGGGGAAGAAAGGAGGGAGAGAAAATCTACACAAATGGAGAAAAACCAAAAGAAGAATATGGGTCTCTCACAGACCTGTGGGAAGTCAGACACTGAGAAAACTGACTTCAGAATGCAAACAATGAAGAGTCCCTAGAATAAATGGTCTCAAATTATAAACTCAGATATCAAGACATTAATGGAGAGATTAAAAAGAATTGAGAAGAGACAAGGGAAAAATAAGAAGGAGTTGATAACTGAGATAACAGTAGTAAGGAATATGATGAGTGAAATAATAACAAACTGATAAGCATGGAAAGCAGAATTAGCCAAGCAGAAGACAGAATCTCAGAGCCTGAGGATGAAAATATAGAACTAACCCAAACTGTCAAAAACATAGAAAAGGAGCTTAAAAAGAAAGAACAAAACCTTCAAGAGGTGAACAATTACTTCAAGAGACCAAACCTAAGAGTAATTTGGACTTCCTACGTCAGAAAGAGAGACAGAGACCACACTGGAACAAACATTCCATGAAATTGTACAAGAAAATTTCCCTCATCTCATCATGTGAAAATTCAAACACAAGAGATTCAGAGAACCCCTGCAAGACAACAAATGGGAAGACCAATTCCCAGACACATAATAATTTACCTAAGAAAAGTAGGTATAAAAGAAAAAATCCTAAGACAGCAAGAGAAAAAGGTCAGATTACCGACTATGGAAGACCAATTAGAATAGCAGCAGATTTATCTACAGAAACACTTCAGGCTAGGAGAGCTTGGAGCCCTGTCTTCAAAGTTCTAAAAGATAAACAATTTCAACTAAAAATAACCTACCTAGCCAAGCTAAGCTTCATCAGTGAGGGAGAATTAAAATCATTCCCAGATATCCAATCACTAAGAACTTATGCTGCCACCAGACCACCTCTACAGAAACACTTAAGAACATATTAAACAAAGAAGAAAAGGGGAAAAGAACAAAAACGTTCTTCACAAGAGTACAGGAAAAAGATTTTAAAAACACCAAAAACATGAACCAACCCCCAAACCAAAAGAAAGACAACAAACAAACAGAAGCAACAACAACAACAACTATTTAAGAACATTATGATAAGGATCAACTCTCACATTTCAATAATGAACCTGAATGTGAATGGACTAAATGCACCACTGAAAAGACATAGAATGGCAAAATGGATAAAATATCACCAGACAACAATAAATTGCCTCCAAGAGACTCATCTCACTAGAAAAGACATTCACAGACACAAAGCAAAACGATGGGAAACAAAATTTCAAGCTAATGGAACACAAAAGAAAGGAGGAGTCATGATATTAATCTCATACAAAATACCCTTTAAGTTATCAAAAATTTTAAATGATACAGAAGGCCACTATATAATGATAAAAGGTTCAACCCATCAACAAGAAATATCCATTCCAAGCATATATGCATCCAACATAGGAGCGCCAACTTTCACAAAGCAGCTTCTAGGTAAATTCAAAAAAGAAATTGACTCTGACACTATCATAGCTGGGGACTTTAATACCCCACTCACAACTCTAGACAGATCATCAAGATAAAAATCTCAGCAACCAGATGCAGAACCTCAATGTGACTCTTGACCAAATGTTCTTTTTGATACCTACACAACAATTCACCCAACGACCACAGAAAATACATTCTACTCTTCATTGTATGGAATGTACTCTAAGATCGACCACATAATTGGCCATAAATTAAGTATAAACCAATTTCAAAAGATCCAAATTTTGCCATGCATCTTCTCAGACCACAGTGGTATAAAAAGAAACATCAACAGCAACAAGGTTCCCCCAAAACCCACAAAGAAATGAACACTAAACAGCATGATGCTAAACAACTACTGGGTCAATGATGAAATCAAAACAGAGATTAAAAGATACCTAGAAACAAATGAAAATGAAGAAACATCTTACCAAAATGTCTGGGATGCCATGAAAGCTGTAGTAAGAGCGACATTCATATTTCTACAAACGCACGTGATGAAAATGGAAGGATCACAAATTAACAGCCTAAAAAGTCACCTAAGGAGCTAGAAAAGCAAGATAACCAAAATTCTACTTCAGCAGGAGAATTCAGATCACCAAAATAAAAGTCTAAATCCGGGGCATAGAAGACAAAAAGATAATACAAAAAAATCAACGAAACAAAAAGCTGGTTATTTGAAAAGAAAAACAAGTTCAATGGTTCCCTAGCTAGACTGACCAAGAAAAGAGAGAACAAGCCCAAATAAACTCAGTCAGAAACAAAAAAAGTGAAGTCACATCTGACCCTGAAGAAATACAAAAGATCTTTACAGACTTCTATGTACACTTGTGTGGAAACAAACATGAAAACCTTATGGAAATGGAGGGCTTTTTGACATCCCACTACCTGCCTAGGTTGAAACAAGAAGTCAAGATGCTAAATAGACCAATAACAATCAAGTAAATTGACTATGTAATAGGAAAACTACCTACAAAAAAAAGCCCTGCACAAATGGCTTTCCAGCAGAATTCTATAAGACATTTAAGGAGGAACTGATACCAATCCTACTGAAAGTATTCCAGGTGATTGAGAAAGATGGAACCCTCCACAGATCATTTTATGATGCTAACATCACATTGATACCCAAGCCAGGTAAAGACCCAACAAAGAAAGGGAGCTACTGGTCAATATCTTTGATGAACATAGATGCTAAAATTCTCAACAAGATCCTAGCAAACCCGATTCAACAGCACATCTCAAAAATCATCCATCATGACCAAGTAGGCTTCATCCCTGGCATGCAAGGCTGGTTCAACATTCACAAAATCATAAATGTAGTTCAATACATCAAGAGATGTCAAAACAAAAACCACATGATTATATCATTAGATACTGAAAAAGATTTTGATAAAATTAGGCAACACTTCTTGATGAAAACCCTCGAACATCTAGGCATATGTGGAACATACCTCCAAATAGTAAAAGCCATTTATGAGAAACCCACAGTGAGCATACCCCTAAACAGACTAAAATGGCAATGATTTTACCTGAAAACTAGAATAAGACAAGGATGTGCACTCTCAACCCTGCTGTTCAATATAGTATTGGAAGTCCTGGGTAGAGCAATCAGAAAACAGAAAGTGATCAGTGGTATTCAAATAGGAAAAGAAGAAGTCAAGTTATCTTTCTGTGCAGATGACATGACTGTATACTTTGAAAACCCAAAAGAGAGGAGTTCCAATGAGATGGCGATGGCATAGGTGGATTTGTGAGATTCTCTGAATGTGAGTTCCCAAAAAGACTCTTACTTTGCTTCCTCCACCCCCCCACCCACCACCAGCCTCACTGGTCCGAGGTCTGGGGACCTTCGGTCCCCCACAGGGCCAGATATTGCGGCCCCTGGCTGCTGCTGCTCCACTATATGTGACTCCTGCTGCATGGGAGTCCCAGGTCTCAGATCCCTCGATGGCCACATCGTCTCACCCAGCACCCAGCACCAAGCTGCCTGTAACCCAGTGAAGCTCTGGGCACCTGCCGCTCAAAGATACTGGTCCCATTTCTGGCTGAAGTACCCTGTGAAGGACCCAGGGCCAATCTTGCAGCCCACCACCTACCCTTTGGGGCTCTGGAGCTCTGGGCCTATCTTGGCTGAGGCACTCAGCACGTGAAGTGGTGCTGATCAGAAGCTCTCAGCTCCAGAGGAGAGAACGCCCGACCCCCTTCTCCACACCAGCTTGCAGGTGGTACCCTGCATCCAGCACCCAGCTGAGCGGCTGATCCCTGGTGCCTCCCACTCCAGCACAGTCCATCACAGTGGAACACACAGGGACCCAGATGAGCAGGGAGAAACAAACCATGAAAATCAAAGTGAAGCTGGCACCTCAGCCATTCTCCAGGAAGAGATTTGCATTGCCCCACCCATCTATCAAATGTAACATCGCTAAACAGGAAACAAAGCCCCCTTGCTAAATCAGAAAAAGGCAACGTTGCAGACCTCCCAGACAGCAGGCTGAAAAATAAAAAATAAAAGAAAAATCAAGCAGCCAGTAAATCAAGCTGCCTGCAAGGAAAACAAAGGGGAGAGGCTGGAGATCAGAGCTGAAGAGACACTCAGGAAAGATTCCAGAGGTAGTCTGATCTCTTATTTTAACTTTTGATTTTATCATTTTGACTGTTTGTTTTGTTACTTTTGTTTGCTTTCTGACTTATACTATCTGTTTCATGATTGTATTGGGCTGTCTCTGTGTAGCTACAAGTATCCTTTAGGGAATTTGGCTCACATATTTCTTTGACTTCTCTCCAGATTTGTGTCTTTTTTTCACCTGTTAGTTGTTATGTACGTCTGTTTTTCCTCTCATTCTCCTCTATTTCTAACTTCCTATTGAACCCCCTTCCCTCCATTGTTTTCCTCTTTTGTACCCCCTTCTGATCCAGGGACCAAACCTACATACTGCTGCACAGACAGATTGTAAGGCAGTGGGAAATAGGTTCCAGTGTGCTCATACACCTGTGGGTGGATACTGGAATCAGCATATAGGCTCCGAATCACAGCCTCCCCCTCAATTAAACCTCAAAACTGCAATAAGTACAGCCTGCAGCCCACAATCCAACTTCAAAAGTGAACAAAGCCAGAGGACCTTCATAAGGAAGAACAGGAAATTGCACAAGTGAAACAAAAGCCACCCCACCTTCCCTGAAAAATGGAATTAAAGAAGGTGAGGGAAGAGGGGAGAAAGAGAAAAATCTACACAAATGAAGGAAAACCAAAAGATGAATATGGGTCTCTCTCAGATCCGTGGGAGGGCAGACACTTAGGAAACTGACTTCAGAATGCAAACAATGAAGAGGCCCCAGAATGAATGGTCCCAAACTACAGACCTAGATATCAAGACATTAATGGAGAGATTAAAAAGAATTGAGGAGACTCAAGAAGAAA
>NW_007231501.1:1351-2514 GCF_000164805.1 Carlito syrichta | reverse complement strand
CTTAAGAAAGTACTAAACACAGAAGAAAAGGAAAAAAGAACAGCATTCTTCACAAGAGTAAAGGAAAAAGAATAAAATACACATGAACCAACCCCAAAACCAAAATAAAGACAAAAAACCAAGTGGAAGAATAACAATTCTATAAGAACTCTATGATATGGATGAACTCTCACATTTCAATAATTAGCCTGAATATGAATGGAATAAACGCGCCACTGAAAAGACATAGAATGGCAAAATGGATAAAATATAACCAGGCAACAATATACTGCCTTCAAGAGACCCATCTCACTAGAAAGGATATGCACAGACTCAGAGTAAGAGGATGGGAAACAAATTTTCAGGTGAATGGAACACAAAAGAAAGGAGGAGTCGCAAACCTAATTTCAGACAAAATACCATTTAAGCTATCAAAAATTTAAAAAGATACTGAGGGCCACTACATAATGATAAAAGGTTCACTCCATCAACAGGAAATATCTATCCTAAACATATATGTACCCAACATAGGTGTGCCAACTTTCATAAAGAAACTTCTAGGAAAACTAAAGAAAGATATTGACTCTACCACCATCATAACAGGGGACTTTAATACCCCACTCACAACCCTAGACAGATCATCAGGACAAAAACTCACCAATGAGATCCAAAACGTCAATTTGATGCTTGACCAAATGGACTTAATTGATACCTACAGAACACTCCATCGAAAGACCACAGAATACATATTCTACTCATCACCGCATGGAATGTATTCTAAGATCGACCACATAATTGGCCATAAATCAAGCATAAGCAAATTTAAAAGGACCAAAATTTTACCATACACCTTCTCAGATCACAGTGGAATAAAAATAGACATTAACACCAACAAGGTCCCCCCAGGGCCCACAAAGGCATGGATACTAAACAGCGTGATGCTAAACAACTCATGAGCCAATGATGAAATCAAAACAGAGATTGAAAGATACCTGGAAACATGAAAAGGGAGAAACGTCTTACCAAAATCTCTGGGATGCCATTAAAGCTATAGTAAGAAGGGAATTTATATCCCTACAAATGCACATGAAGAAAATGGAAGGATCAAAAATTAACAGCCTCACAAGTCACCTAAGGAAGCTGGAAAAGCAAGACCACAAAAACCCTAATTTCAGCAGAAGAAT
>NW_007231501.1:0-734 GCF_000164805.1 Carlito syrichta | reverse complement strand
AAAAACCCTCAAACATCTAGGTATATGGGGAACATACCTCAAAATAGTAAAAGCCATCTATGAGAAACCCACAGCCAGCATACTCCTAAATGGACAAAAATTGGAACTCAATCCCCTGAATATTGGAACAAAACAAGGATGCCCACTCTCACCCCTCCTGCTCGATATGGTATTGGAAGTCCTGGCTCGAGAATTCAGAGAAGAGAAAGCAATCGGGGTATCCAAATAGGAAAAGAGGAAGTCAATTTATCTCTCTTACCAGATGACATGATTGTGTACATTGAAAACCCAAGAGAATCTGTCAAAAGCCTCCTTACACTGATAAAGGCCTTTGGCAAAGACTCGGGTTATAAAATAAATGTGCAAAAGACAACCGCATTTCTTTACACCAATAATAAACAAACAGAACCCCCAATAAAAAGCACAATTCCATTCACAATAGCCACAAAAAAATGAAATACCTTGACATCTTCCTAACCAGAGACATGAAAGACCTTTACAATGAAAAGTACACAACTCTGCTCAAAGAAATCAAAGATGACACAAACAAGTGGAAAAATATCCTATGCTCATGGGTTGGAAGAATCAACATTATGAAGATGTTCATCTTACCTAAAGTAATCTACGGATTCAATGCAATACCTGTCAAATTACCAGCAACATTCTTCTCAGACCTAGAAAAAACAACACAGGAATTCTTATGGAAACACAAACGACCAAGAATAGCCAGAACA
>NW_007231500.1:0-14673 GCF_000164805.1 Carlito syrichta | reverse complement strand
AATTGATCTTGCATTTTTGCTTTAAAATAAGATGATAGGAGGTCACTGAAGACTCTGTGCAAAGTAGACTAACCATTCAGGAACAGAACCATTCTGAGGCGGCCACCTAGATTCCAGATTTGATGAGGTGAACCAGATTCCAGAATATATCCTCCTCCTAAGAGATCAACATCTCCTCCAGCATCCTTTTCATAGTTTGCTTCAGATATTTTGGTCAATATCTTAGTTGGCCTCCGCCACCATGGTGCTTTAGGTGGGGATGTCAGGGGAATCGAGACAGGCGTATTATTTATGAATTTGAAATAGGGATGCAGAAAGACACACTTATGTACACACCTTGAGGTATCCCTTCTGTTTTCACAGCACATCTTTCTCATCTGAGTTTCAGAACTCGGGTTGCTGTGTTTTTCTGCTTGGTGTCAGCTCTCCTGGGACATATGAGAGGGGACCCAAAAAACCCAGAATTACCTTTTGGAGGGTGGGCCCCTCTTAGTACACTTGGAATTTGTTTCTCCAAATCAAACAAACAAAGTTTTTATCTGAACATTTTGACAAGTCCACATCAAGGTTTGAGGAAGAAACATTCCAATTTGTGGCAAACATGTGACTGGTTCTTCTTCCACTATTTCAGTGCACCTGCCCACATCATGCTGAGAATTCAGCAGTTTTTACCAAAACAACATGGCTCCATGTCCTACATGTCTTATTATTATCTCACAACTTTTTTTTGTTTTTGGTTTCCCTGGATAAAAAGGGATTTTAAAAAGTCTTCAAAGGAAAATGTTTTTCTAATTTGGAAGAGGTGAAACAAAATCAGCAGAAGGACTAAAAGGCCTCAAAACTGTTTTGAGCAGTGGAAAAAGTGTCTCCATAGGTGTAGTACATCAAATGAAACAGAGAGTCATCTGAAGGTGACTGGTGCTTAAACACATAAGAACAAATGCACAATTTTTAATAAATAAATTCCAGTGTTTTTGAGTCCCCCCTTCATATATTCAACCATAGCTAACTTGTTTCCATTTTGCCAATGCTGACATGTTAACTTTCTTTAATTAAAAAATCTGCTGGAAAACTCCACAGGCCAATGATCCTTTCACAGTATGCAGGGCTCCAGTGAGCTTATAATGCCATTTTCTTCATAATCCGTGCAGTAGAATTTAAGTGGATTCAAAAAAGGAAGAGAACATTGAGATGTGCACTTCTTCTGTCTTGAGTAGACATCTATGACCTAGTTTAGAAAGCTGCTTTAGAGATTAATGCAAATTAGTCTTCAAAATAATAAAATAGTATTTGTTATTTCAAAATATGCTCTTACTCACCCTAGATGTTCTCTTTGAGTCATTAGCAGTATCTCTTTTAGTATATCTACCTATAAATAGCAAGAAATATGAAGTGAATTTTCATACCATTTGAAGAAAAAGCCTTTTGTTGGGACTAACTTGACAACATTTACTTCAACTTTTGAAATTTGTGGATATCCATAAACACAAAACTACATGTAACCAAATGACACACATATCTTCCTATTCCAAGATAAATGTTTTCTGGCATCTAACAATTGGTTTAGTCTTTTATTCATTTTTCAAACATGAATTAATCTCATGATTTTCATAAACTGTACTGGGAGAATGGCATTCAAAGATGAAAAATATTCTAGTTAACTTGATTAATATTTCTCCTTTTTAGTAGATTAAGCAAACATCAGTTGTACATGTATCTAATTTAAATCAATCAAACATAAGCATTCATTAGACAACATTCTTTCCTCTGTAGAATTACACAGGGTTGACTAGGCCCTAAAAGACCATGGGCACATTTTGATACGGATTTAGATTTTCATTAATTTTCTCATTTAATTTGAAATGCTTTAAATTTGATAGAGGCTCAATTAATGTGTATTGGCTGAAAAAATGAGCTTTGGAAGAGTTTACTGTAACACTTCAAGATATAATTATGTAACCCTTTACAATACTTTAGTCAAGTCTTCAAAAAATTTCTCTTTCTGAAATTGTCCTTAATATCTTCAAGATCAAGGTAGTCTTCTAGTTTGACATTGAAACATTAAATTAAAATATAAATATCTCACTCGACAGTAAAGAAAAAAGAAAGCAAAATATCGCATGGTGTCACACAGAGGTCAGAGTAATTATGAAAGTGGCTCCACATTTAGAGTCCAACATGTGCCTTGACAAGTGTAGGGTAGGAGGGCAGAGGGAACACAGAGGGCAAGAAATGTCCAGAACTTGGTATCCTGGCACTTCCAAGGCCAGAAGTTGTGCATGGAGAGACCTGCAGCCAGGGCAGAATGGAGCCAGCACGGCTAATAGGGTAGGACAGGTTTAAAAGGGAGAATCTTAAACTATTCAAAAGTGTTAATCATGCTATTCCCTAGAGAGCATTAGGTTTCCTCTAAATAAATGCTGGAGTCAGACTGGATTTAACTATTTTTGAATCCATTGACTCAACATAAATGTTTGTGAAAAAGCTATTTTTATTCCCAAACAACTGTTTATAGCCCAAAAAAAGCTCCCTGCCAGGCTACTGTGTGCAAATCTCTTTGTGAAGTGCAGTATGGATCAGAGATCAAGATAAGGAAATAACTCCATAAATTTAATGTCTATTTAATATGTAGAAACATAAAATTATTATATACGAATAAGGCAGAATATAAGCTAAAGTAATTGACTCCACTCAGAAACTATAAACTTATAGTGTATTTATGAAATTTGGCCTTTGAGTCTTATACTAAAGAGCCTCACATAAAAGTGATAATGTTGGTTACACATAAATATCTCCTGGCTATTGATCATATTATCAAATGAGTTAATGGCAACTCATACTTAAGCAGAACATAATTAATATGCCCCTGCTCTTTCTATTTCAATATGTCTCTTTATAATCCTCTTTAACTTTCTTATCAATTAAACAATATGGACATGAATTTTTACAGCATCCTAGAAACTATTAAAGATTCTTTTACATTTTAATAAAATATTAGGGTGAACTCTTTTTGAGTGACTGACAAACACAAAACAATTATAAGATGATTTTTTTTTCTTGAGTTGGAGTCTCACTCTGTCGCCCGGACTGGAGTGCAGTGGCCGCTCCTGGCCACCGCAACCTCAACCTGCTGGGCTCCAGTGATCCTTCCACCTCAGCCTTCCGAGTAGCTGGAATTACAGGTGCGCACTACCATGCCCAGCTAAATTTTTTTGAATTATTGTAGAGATGAGGTCTCGCCCGCCCAGGCGGGTCTCAAACCTGTGGGCTCAGGCAATCCACTCACCTCAGCCTCCCAAAGGCACGGGATTACAGGCTGAGCCACCGAGCCAGGCTATAAGATGATTCTTTAGAGTCCAGAATGAACACACAAATCAAAGCATTGTGAATTCTATTACTACTTTTAAGGCAGGGGCTCTTAGAAGAATGTTGTCAACCAACAGAAGACAAAGGCAACAACACTACTTCCTCACATACCTAGAGGAAGTTCCACCCAGGATCGCCTGTAAAGAGTTCTGTGGGCTGAATCCCTATACAAATGACCATGCTAGTAGAAGTCATTTAAAAATACATAAGTATAGCTGTGCATGGTGGTGCATGCCTGTGGTCCCAACTGCTTGGGAGGCTGAGGCAGAAGGATCACCTGAGACTAGCAGGTTGAGTCTGTGGTGGCCATGAGCGTGCCACTGCACTCCAGTCTGGACAACAGAGGAGACTCTGTCTCAAACAAACAAATAAATATGCAACTGTCTGGAAACTTTCCTGTGTATGTGACTGATAAAAGCCCATTTATTCAAGAAAACGTATGAAGGTTTGCAAGTTCAGCGAGTGTCTGTGGTGCTTGGCTTTCCTCCACCTTCGACTCAGCGAGATGAGATCTCTCCTTTGGGGCAGCACACAGAGCACATGGACCCCATCCCGCAGAAAGCAGGCCTCGTGTCCTGGCGGGGGTAGGGTCCCCAGCCTTCCTCATCCCTCACATCTCCATGAGGCAAAGGCCAATGGCAGGGGAGTTGGGAGCTCTCTTGTTCCCCTAGTCCCATCTGAGAGGGTGGAGTCTCCAGACAAGACCTGCCAAGAGCTTTGGAACTGGGATCCACTCGGATCACCTGCAAACAAGCTTGCCCATAGGCAGAGGCTGGACATAGGAAGGCGCAAATGAGAAGACCAGAGAACCTTTCCTTGCCCAGGTGCTGCCCATAAGCAGGGGTGTCACTTTGAGAGCAACAGCCACTCTCCCTGCCCCAGCTTTGCAAAAGTGGTTCGGAGATTTTGTCCAGAAGCAGAGGCAGCCTCTGTACTCAGAGAGAGCCTTGGCTTTCCCCAGAGGAACCAACCGCGTTTGAAACAGTGTGGGGAATTTCCCTCTGTAGGTGGTCAATTCAGACTACCCAAAAGCGTGGAGTCTTTGCTTTTCATTGCTAGCCCATTAGTTTTTTAAGGGATGGCATAGATTAATTCCCATAAGACACTAGTCACTCTTGCAAAGGTTAGAAATAAAAAGATAAAGTCTCAACTTTCCATGATTCTTAGCCCAACTGAAAGAACAACACATAAAATGAAAAAAGGTTTATATGTATTTGTTTCAATGCATTCATTGAGAAATATGATGGCTGTTAGGAAGGGTGTCCACCTGCACCCAGTGAATGAGGGCATGTTCAACCTCAGAGCAGAGCATGGACACACAGGTGGTTTGGAGAACACAGGCATTCAAGAAACTTGAGAAGAGTGTCGGCAAACAGACTCAGCCACACTCAGAATAGTTTCCTTAACAGTCAACATAAGACTTACAGGGAGGAAGTCATCCCTTGCATGGAGATGTTCAAGAAATAATTTAAAAGACACAAAGGGATATACAACTAGTCAATTCAATAATCTTGCTGCAATTTATAACTTGAAGAAAATAAAATATTTACCAACTGACCAATGGTTGTAGCTAATTTTGAAATCTTACCACCTTTGGTTTTTGTAAGACAGGCACTTTCTTTTGAAAACGTGAAATTTTTTTATTTATTCACAAATACAAGTTTCATGTGTATCTACGTAAAAGTGACAAGAGCAGTTTTATTAAATGGCTGTCTCAACATAAATAATCACCTTGATTGTTTAGTCCATATAGATATTTTTAGTATCTTCAGGGACTAAATTAACATTTGCCTCATTACTGTCCTGGCCTCAGATAAATCAGCTGGAAGACCATGACTCCCATTTGTAGAAACTTGACACTGACAGTGAAGCAACAATGTCATGATCAAATGGAAATTTATTCACCAGATATCCTGTGGGCTGGAGAGCAGGGAAACAGGCTAAAGGCACTTTGACAACCAAAGCACAGTTTTGCAAATCACTAACCACATGTATAATTTTATTAAACAACAGTGTCAAACTGCTGTATTAAGAGGAGCTGGTAGGTCATTTTCTGTAAAAAGGCAAATAGCCATGAGTGGTGTTTAATGAAGTTGATGTTGTGGTCCATCAGAGTTGATGTTGTGGTCCATCTGATCCATCAGAGTCACAATTTTTTAAATAATTAAGGTAGACCACATTTTATTCACCATATTAAAAATGATTTCAATGTTGCCAAGTTATGAATGTTGATGAAAGTTTTCAACGTACACATGAATCACCATTTTGGAAACTGATTATTAAAAACAATTTTCCTTCAGCAGTAACGAATTTGGGAAGGTGTGAGGATGTGTGCTGGTGATGGCTTCCCCCACGCTTCCCTACTTTCATTTTATTTATATCACATTTATAGTGATTGATCAAATTATTTTATCTTCCCGAACATGGCGACTTCATGCAATTGTAGCTTTGACTACTGATGATGTCATCTGAAACTTTGATCTAGTCATTTGGTCTTCAATGTTGAACTTGACATGTTCTTCAGAATTGGCTGCACCTGAGGTGAGTGTTTATAATTAGTTGAGTGCTGGGTGTGTTCTCCCCACACTCACAGAGCACCAGACCAGACAGGTGTGCTCACCCAAATGTAATCACCCTTCTCAAATCATCTTTCATAGAACCTTATCGAGAGACTCTGCAAAATAACTTTCAGAAATGGACTTTTTCCTCACCTTCTTTATGAACCATCAATATCATTCCTAACTGCCATCTTAAAGCTTCAATTTCCTGGGGGTGTCACATTATTGTGCATCCAGGATAAAGGATTCAGAAGGAGCTGCATGCCTTACTGTGAATGTTCCAGCAGACAGAAATTTGCTCTTCAGAGCATTGTTCACTAAGCCAATCTCCCTCAACCACATACATCCAAAAGCCAATTTCCACATCCCCTTTTTAACGCCCATCCCAGAAAGGGGTACAAGTGCTTAGAACTAGGAAATCATCTTAAGTGAATTTCCATGTAACTTAATTATTAACTGCTTTGCTGTACTTGCAGTTCTCTTAAAATCAACAAGTCAGCAATTTAAGTATGACAACAACATATACATAAAAAAGACAACCTCAACCTGCCTTTTGAGTGCTTCACAGCCTAATTTTTCTAGCAGATTTCTTTTCATATAGTGGAACCATCTCTATTCCACAAATGTCAGGAATATCCAACACAAAGTGTTACTGAGATTTGTGATAATATCTAGGGTGTCTGTATATGGGAAGTTTAAAAACCACAGAAAGGACAATCACACATTTGAATAAAAGGAAGCTGTAAGGGGAAGGTTCAGGGCAGCACCTATTCTACTGATTCTTGTCTAATTACTAACTTGCTCCCGTTTTCTGACACTATCCAGGTAGCTTCTTGACCTTATATATGTAATATATGCATACATTCCAATCTAAGAAATATTAGGAGGCTTATCTGCCTGTAGAAGGAGACTCAAATTATTGTTTTTACAATATAGAGCCTGTCTACCTATCCTATCTCTCTCTCTATCTATTCATCTACCTACTTACTATTTATCTACCATCTATAAATATCTCTATCTATCTATAAATATCTCCATCTGTCTATAAATATCTCTATCTCCTGTCTGTCTATCTATCTATCTATCTATCTATCTATCCATCCATCCATCTATATCTCTGCTTCCCTAATACAGTAAGAGAGCAGAAGAGAGCTGGCAGCTTCAGAAACTTGACATGAAACCTGTCTATTGATCCTAAACAAACTTCACGTGAGCCAGTGTATCCTAAGAGAGCTGGTGAATGCTGCAGTGGATGTGAATGGAGCTCATCAAGACATGTGTTTAGAGATGGAAGATCATCTCCACAGTCAGAAAAATTTCAAACAACATAAATTAGAATTTAAACTGAGAATAAATAAATGCCAAACCATATACAATAACCAAACTATTAATGAGACAATTATTTGGGGAGCACACACTCTCACTGGTATACTGCTTGTAACATATCTTCTTTTAATAAATCTATGTTTCATAATTCATTAAGAAATTACAATTTTTGGTGAAAAAGAAAGCATTTTGTAAAAAAAAATGTAGAAAAATGTTTGAAAAGGTGATATTTTGACTAGGACTTAAAAATGTGTAGAGAATATTTTATTTTTAATATATCATGAGCATATACTTATACAATAAAATTTATATTTTACATTTTTATCTCTACTTTTTTCAGTAATAATCAGTCATATAACTCTAAGAGAAAAATAAAAAATGAGGAAATATTTAAAATTCTTCTGAGTCTTTAACTCATTATGATAAATGACAACAGAATTATAAATATTGTTAAGGTAATGGCAGTACTAAAATTATACTTACAATATTCTCGAGCTATGAAACCTATCAAATTGAAACAAAAATATATGTAGACAATAGTAAAGTGATCGACTTAGAAAAATCTGTATCAGATCAGTAGCTTTCCTTTGTGCCACAAGAAAAGCAAATATAAAATGTGATGAAGAGAGGTTTCTCAATCCAGACAAAACAGAGTAGCCACATTCCTCCTGTTTCTCCTGCTCAGCATAGCTAACAGCACACACTATGTAGGAAGCAGTTACAGGAAGACTCTGGAAGGTGAGGAGATGAAAGTGGACTTAATAGGGGAGACTCAGGGAACAACATGGTGGTGACTCTCTAGGATTTTCTGTTGCCTCCTCTGTATCATGAGTCAGATTCTGGAGAAACCACAAGTATTAGTAGAGCATATTAAAAAAAAAAAAGAAAGTCTCAAGAGAAGCCCACTCTTTCCTGGCAAATCAACAGAAAAAGAGCAGTCTAGGAGAGACAGAAAACTTTCAACAACAACCACCCCATGCCAATCTAGCATCATAAAAAATATAAAAATTAATAGAAACAAAGTAGGAGAGATTGTATTCATAGTCAATAAAGTCAACTTCCCAGCAAGTTTTAAAAATAAGTTAAAAACTTATGGGGTGCATCAAAGGCAATTCTAAGAAGGAAGTGTACAACCATAAGTGTCGACATTAACTAATATCTACAAAAAGCCTTTTTTAAAAAAATGAGGTCATATTCACAGCTTTTAGAGTTTAAGAAATCACATGTCTTTTGGGTGTGGGGACATCTTTAAACTCATTACAGTGTGTGTGTGTGTGTGTGTGTGTGTGTGTGTGTGTGTGTGTGCGTGCGTGCGTGTGTGTGTGTGTGTGTGTGTGTTATACTGAAAACATGGAAAGTGATCCCAGCTGTGTAGGATACAGTATCTGGCAGCAGATTAGAACCACCACAGAGATCAGCATGAAAGTCTGCAAAAAGACAGAAATTTGTCTGAGGGCATGGGAAAGCAATGACTACATCAAAAATAGAAAGAATTAAAACTTCAGGGAGAACAGAAACTTCAAGCTAGGTACTGGTTTTCTGGCGACTTTCACCTTAGGTGAATTTGCTGATGTTGTGTGTGGTCAGAAGGATGAGCACATCATACCCTTGCAGAACTGTGTCTCAGAGATTAAAAAAAAAGCAGTAGAGGTTTTAAGAGAGACGTGGGGAGGTTCATTCCATACCTGGTCGCACTCTAAAGACATTTGCCAAAATTAGAAGCTGATGGAATGAGAAATTATATAGATAATATGCTTGTGTTATTTATACATATATAAATAAATTATCTCAAAACCAACTCTATTCTACTGTTTACTACTCTTTCTACTTTTATAACTGTAGCTCTTTCTACTTTTTACTACTTTTACTTAAAACTTGTTGGAAAGTTTTAAGAACAAAAGAGAAAGAACTGCAAGATTAGACCAGGCTCTCTCAGTAGAAATCTCTTGATGTCTGCAGGCAGGTGGGGTTGTGAAACAGACAGACACAGTACATTCCTGAGCCACCTCCATCCTTTGCAGGAAATGTGCACAGTTTCTTGAGAAAGCTAAAATCATCTGGGGTTTCCATATTTTTTATATATTAAAAATACACATAAGTCAAATACAGGACTTCAGGACCTAAACCCAAAAGAGGTAGCAGATGATAGAAACATATGTGCAGATTATCCATATATGGAAGTGTTCTTTCAAGTTCTATGAAATTAGGATAATTAAAATGTTTGAAAATTTAGGATTGAAAAAGCCAAGAAGATAGATTAAAATGTGGAGATTTTCTACAGATAATTAGAATCTAAAAATAAAAGTCAAAATTGTGCACTGAAAAATGCCCTACTAGAAATACTTGTAATAATGCATTCAACAACAGATGAGACCATTTGTAACATGGAATTCATGAATAAAGAAAATACTGGAATTAAAGGCAGAAAAATAGAATGGGTAAGAAAAAAACATTAAATACATGTACAAAACTGGGTTCACTAATGCAAACAGTTTTGTAAATCTAAATGTGGATAAGTGCAAAGAAAACAACATGCAGGTGCATGGTAGAATGACAAAAAAAAATAAAAAATAAAAATAAAAACAGCCAGGAAA
This sequence comes from Carlito syrichta, assembly GCF_000164805.1. Taxonomy (NCBI): domain Eukaryota; kingdom Metazoa; phylum Chordata; class Mammalia; order Primates; family Tarsiidae; genus Carlito; species Carlito syrichta. The sequence continues at coordinate 4,829 of NW_007231500.1, read as the reverse complement.
AAAAAGAAACAAGGAAAAACCACTTCTAAAGGACCATCAATTAAATTAAAAACTTAATGCTGAACAATATCATGGGATCCAGAATATGATAAAATGGTATATGGAAGACCTGAAAGAATGTGACTACCAATCCAGAATTTTCTACCCAACAACAATATTCCTTGGAAGTCAGGGTGCAATAATGATTCTTTACAACAAAGAAAAAGTCAGAAGTTCTTCCCAATAAACCTGCACCAAGAGAAATACTAAAGGTAGTTCTTTTAGTAGAAAGAAAATAATCTAAGAGGCAAGATAAAATTACAGGAAAAAAAGACCAGTGATAAGGTCAACTATGTAGGTACAAATAAATAGATATTGACTAAATTTTAACCTTAAAAAATCAGAATGCTTTTGGCTAAAATCTTACAAAAAATTTTTTCAAAGTTTTTGAAAAACCAAACAGAAAACTCAGAAATTAAGATGGGAATTTTTAGCCATATGTACTGAGTAGTTAAATATAATCAAGCACTTTCAGACATTTAAGATTTGCTAAGGTTTCGAAACATAATATTAAAATATAGATATATGCTTCACCTCCTGAAAAATATGTATGTATTTTCACAATAACACATTTTCAATAATGGTCTATGACAATTTTCTTCTTATAAACAAATACGTTTAAATAATTTTCTTAAAATGTAAAATTCAAAACTTAAGATAATTTGATTTTTGATCTCATGAATCTGAAAGAAACAATATATGAAATTATATATCAAAAGTTTGTGCTCTAAAAACTCTCCACTGAAAAAATTATATATGAAAATATTATCGAATTTCAGCACAGATAATATAAGTAAAATTATAAAAAGAAAATTTATAATTTGAACCATAATCTTGGGATTGCCTGAAGGTTTTATTTTGGCACTGATTTAACACATGAAATTATCTCCGACTAATGCAATAAAATTACAGTACTTTAAATATTTTGTGCTACATGCTAAATACATGTCAGGAGGATTAAGTATCAAAAATTGAAACAATGAAGGAAGTTTAGACTTTGATGGTTATCCTAGAGTGCAAATAATATGTGTTTGAAATTCTTACAGTCTTATCAATGTACTCTAATGAGAATTAATGAAAAAAATTATAATGTCAAAAGGTAATTACTAGAGTGATTTAGTTTTTATAAAATACATCCTGCCAGCTACACTTGTTTGTTTTAAATTAGTAAAATAATTCAGTTATTAAACCATGGAGATTGATTTGATGGAGATTGTAGTTAATTAAATGAAGGAAATGGCAACGATGTAGAAATCACAGAGAAAGGAAGTAAAAGGATATCAAATAAAACAGAAGAAAGGATCTTCTGTGAGTAAAACTGCTAGATTGTAAAATAAGTACATGAAATGGTAAGGTGTTTGTTTAAAAACGTAAAATATATGCATTTATTTATTTTACAGTTCACAAGACATTGAAACATTGACAAACATTAATAGTGTTCTAGGGATAAAAACAAAACAGAAATTAGAATTAAGTCAATCACTTAAGTTAAATGTTTAAGACCTCCTATTGAATATCTTATTGAATTTTTTTATTGGTCAATGATACAGACATGCTTTTACAATATCAAAATTATTATAAATGTGAAAAAACGCAATGTGATTTCTCTAAGCTGAAAGAAGATTCAACTTCATAAATAATGTTTTAGACATTAAAATACATGGAAAACTAATAAAAGAGTTTGAAGTAATGACTGATGTCAGATCATGCATTAGACAATATAGCTGGAGACAACCACATCAAACAAAATTTTCATGCAAAATTCACTATTTTAAAATAGCAAATAACTGGAAATGTTTAGAATGACTTGGTAGACAATTTATAATATTACAACCTTCAAAACTCAGTGAACAGTTTTATTATTGAGGTAGATAGATAAACGTATGAATGGATGGGTAGGTAGGTAAGATAACTGATGACAGATGATAGATTAGATAGATGGATGGATGGATGGATGGATGGATAGATGACAGATAAATAGATAAATGGTAGATGTTACATGAGATAGCCAAGAAGGAAGGGAGGGAGGAAGGGGAAAAAGGCGGGAGGGAGAAAGAAGGAAGAATTTGGGGGAAAATAGAATATCACTCTATTTTTTTAAATTTGAGTTTCTTTCTCTCTATATATATTTTTAATTAATGAATTAATTTATTGATTTTGAGTTGGAGTCTCACTCCATTGCTCATGCTCATGGCCATCCCAGGGTCAACCTGCTGGGCTCTGGCAATCCTTCTACCTCAGCCTTCCAAGTAGCCAGAACCACAGGTGTGCGGTTTTCAGCTCCATGGCTGCATGGAATTCTTTCAATAATATACGACACAACACATAACATGTGATTTATATGATGAACAATACAAGGACCTCACTCTGAGGGGAATGTGTGTTCGTGAAAAGCTATGTGTGGTGTATTGGGAAAGCAAGAAAAATCTACCTTTTTTTAAATCCCATTGACTTAGCCAAACCAATGCTATCCAGAATTCATCAGGAAGAGACATATCAGAATATAAAATACTACCTGTGAATGTCTCATGGATGGTGAGTTGTGTTTGTTTGTTTGTTTGTTTATTTATTTATTTATTGAGTTGGAGTCTCACTCTGTCGCCCAGACTGGAGTGCAGTGGCTGCTCCCGGTCACCTCAGCCTTGACCTGCTGGGCTCCGGCGATCCTTTCACCTCAGCCTTCGGAGTAGCCGGAATTACAGGCGTGTGCTACCATGCCGGGCTAATTGTGTTTATTACTTGATTTTTAAATTGCCCTCTTATGATCAGTTTGAAACTTAGTTTCAGTTTTCAGACTTCTTAAGTGGATGCAACTTGTGGTCAAGAAAAGAGTGGTTTGAAGCATTGGGCTATTACCCTGACCCACTCTTTATATGAGAAGCTGATTTACATTCTGTTTCTGTCATTGTTTTATTGTAGATAGAAAAAAAAGATTTTATCCTGATACTTAAACTTGTGAACAGGGGTAAGTCATAAAACAAAATAAAATAAGCAAAAGTTATAAATGACTCAAAATCATGGAGAAAATATCTTATTCAGAGCAGAATTCACTCCTCCCTTTCCAATAGAATATTCTGATCTCTTGAATTAATATTTGACAACATTCTTGGAATCATGCGTGAGGGCGCCAGGGGCATGACAGAGCAAAAGAAATGATCTTATAATATATTCATTTATAGGGAATTTTTAGAATCTGCTAATGCCTGATTTTTGGGGGAGTGCGCTGAATATCCAGAGTTAGCTGACTCTTGAAAACCCAGGAAAATGAAAATGGCCTGTGAAGTAAAGAGAAAGACGCCAGGTCGTTGACAAGTGAATAAGGTCTTCAGGGACATTCTCAGAGATGTTCAAAGACAACGTAAACCAAGATATCTGTTCCTTGGGCAGTGAGTGCATTCTTTTTCCTACTCTCCATGAAGTGTTCAGTAAAATGTTCATCTCTCAAAAGGAACAGTAAATTTTCATGTTTTGGGAGTTGTGACAAAATACTAAGCATATTATTCACTAAATGAGAACCCAGGGAACACTTGAAAGACTTGACATGAGAGGAAAATCTGTGCTCATTAATTGGAGTGTGTCATTCTCTACCTGCCCTTTCCTGTATGCTCATGTTCTTGCTATTCTTTGCAAAATTGTTAGACAAAATTTTGTAAAAAACAAGAAAAAGCCAAGGCCATTCTTTTGCATTCATTTCATTCCCCCCATATGTGAGAACTTCCCTAGGAATTACTCCATTCCATGCTGTCCACTCCTAGTAAGGTACTCACCGGTGACTAAGAAGCAGCTGTGTATTTCATAAAAAGACTGCATCTAGATTCCACAGTGAGTCAGTCTCCAATGACCTGTGTTCCACCCTCTGTCTGCACACCATTTTAAACTCAACAAACTTTAGTCAGGCTTGTTGCAAAGATTAGCAGAAAATTAGGCAAATGACCCAGTTGATTTTGTCATATACACTAGGCATCCAATTACTAACAGCTTTAATAATGGTGAGAATAGCCGAGGTCAGTGGCTCAGCCTGTAATCCCGCGCTTTGGGAGGCTGAGGTGAGTGGATTGCCTGAGCCCGCGGGTTCGAGACCTGCCTGGGTAATTTGGCGAGACCTCATCTCTACAATAAAATAATAAAAAAATCAGTTGGGCATGGTAGCACGTGCCTGTAATTCTGGCTACTCGGAAGGCTGAGGCGGATCACCGGAGCCCAGTGGGTCGAGGCTGCAGTGGCCGAGAGTGGCCACTGCACTCCAGTCTGGGCGACAGAGTGAGACTCCGACTCAGGGAAAAAAAAAAAAAAGACCAGCCCGGGCAACGTGGCGAAACCTCGTTTCTGCAATAAAATAAAAAAATTAGCTAGGCGTGGTAGCACACGCCTATAGTTCCAGCTGCTTGGAAGGCTGAGGCGGAAGGATCGCCGGAGCCCAGCAGGTCGAGGCTGCGGAGGCTGGGAGTGGCCACTGTACTCCAGTCTGGGCGACAGAGTGAGATTCTAACTAAAATAATAATAATAATAATAATGGTGAGAATAACTACGGCCACTGTGACACTCACAGTGGTGGTGAAAATCATGAGTGCTAGGGCAATATTTGAAATTTTTTTGGCATGACGTTTAATGATAACTTTAAATTCAGCAATTCTTCAAGGTCCAAAGAGTATTTCCAAAGGTTAAATTAGGAAATGGCTGGGGCACTATTTGGAATAGAATGAAGAAGAAATCTACATCTTATTCCATTAGGTAATGGATTTATTTTCAATTTTATAAGGAGATATACCAATAACAGCAAGTCTGATCTA
>NW_007231499.1:83070-121968 GCF_000164805.1 Carlito syrichta | reverse complement strand
CCAGGCTAATTCTGCTTTCCATGCTTATTAGCTTGTTATTTATTTCCATCATAGTATTCTTTACTGCTGTTATTTCTGACATCAGCTCCTTCCTATTTTCCTCTTGTCTCTCCTCAATTTTTTAAATGCTCTCTAGTAATGTCTTGATGTCTGGGTTTGTTGCATGTGACCAGTGATTCTGGGGGCCCTTCATCGTTTGTGTTCCGGAGTCTGTTTTCTCAGTGTCTGATCTCCCAGGGGTCTGTATGAGACCTATATTTTTCTTTTGGTTTTCCCTCATTTGTGCGGTTTTTTCCCTCCCTACTTTTTCCTTCCCTCCACGTCACCGTCTTCTTTAATTCTGTTATTCAGGGGTAGAGGGACTGCTTTTACTTCTGTGTGTTCAATCTCCTATTCTTTTTTATGTATGCCCTCTTACTTTGTTCAATTCTGGAGTTGCACTGTAGGTTGGGGGTAGTCCAGACTTACTTAAGGGGGGAGCTGTGATTCAAAATCTATCTGCAGGTCCTGGTATCTGCTGACAGGTGTATGGATAATCTGAAACCCACTTCTACTGCCTTGGGATCTGTCCATGCAGTGGGACTGTAGGTTTACTCCCTTGAATCGCCAGCAGGTGGTGCTATCTCAGCTGCTCACCCCAGAGGGGGTTGAGCCGGACAGAGTCAGGAAGAGGTCGGAGATGGGAGCCTGCCTCAGGGCACACAGGAGGAGACCCACGGCCGGCAGGATGTCATGGTGGCAGCAGAGGTGGCAGCAATCCCAGCAGATCTTGCCTACAGGGGCTTCAAGGATTGACGTTGTGGATCGCCTCAGGCACGGGTGGCGCAATGCGTTATGGCTACCCCAGAGGCAGCAACAGTGCTGGCTGGTGGCTGCTGTGTCTGCGGCTGCAGTGGCTGTCCAGACTGCTGCAATGCCCCAGCAGTGGTGATGGCTGAGCTCCGTGTGAAGAGCAGGCTGCTGACATTGGGATCCGCAGCCCCTGGGGAGAGAGCCAGAGAACCTTTGCGTTCTCCTTTGCAGAGGGTCTCATAGACCAGGCTGCCCTGTTGCCATATTGCTGGAAGTCCTAAAAATACTAATTAATATTAGAGTCTATAAGTCAAGAATATAGCAGTTTCTCAAAATGGCAGTTTCTCAAAATCACTACAAGAATATGAAATGAATTATAACTAATAAGTTATTAGAGCTAAATATAAAATTATAAAAAACTCAAGCAATTTAGAAAGAGTAATAAATAAGAGAAAAATAAATATGTCAAAAAGAACAACAAATAGAAAACAAATACTTAGACTGGTAGATTTAAATCCAAATATAAGGTACTTGAATTAAATGTAAATGGGCAAAATAATCCAAGTAAGAAGAACAGGATAATCAGAATTGATTTTAAAAATAGAAGCCTGCATATATACCATTTATAAGAGACACATTCTAAATATAAGATTATAGAAAACATGAGAGAGAAACAAAATGACAGAAAAAAATAGACCATGATGGCACTGACCAAAAGAAAGGTAAGATAATTATTCTAATACTAGATGAAGTCAATATTAAAACAAAAAGCACTTACAGAAATAGATAAGTTTCATAACTTTAGGAAGATATAACATTTTAAAATTTGTATGCACCTTAGAATGTGCCTCAAAATAGTAAAAGCCATCTACGAGAAACCCACAACCAGTGTACTGCTAAACAGACAGAAATTGGAACAATTTCCCCTGAAAATGAAAGAAGACTAGGATTCCCACTCTCATCCCTCCTGTTCAACATAGTTTTGGGAGTCCTAACTTGAGCAACCACACAAGATAAGGAGATTAGGTGTATCCAAATAGAAAAAGAGAAAGTCAAGTTATCCCTCTTTGCAGACAACATAATTCTATACCTTGAAAACCCAAGGGAATCTGTCAAAAACCTCCTTGCACTGATAAAAGACTTTGGCAAAGTTTCAGTGTATAATATAAACGTGCAAAAGACAGTTGCATTTCTATACATCAACAATAAACAAACAGAAATCCAAACAAAAAGCATAATCCCATTCACAATAAGCCACAAAAGAAATCAAATACCTTGGCATTTTTCTAACCAGAGACATCAAAGATCTTTACAATGAAAATTACAAAACACTGCTTGAAGAAATCAAAGATGACACAGATAAATGGAAAAATATTCCATGCTCATGAACTAGAAGAATCAACATTGTTAAAATGTCCATCCTACCCAAGGTAATCTACAGATTTAATGCAATACCCCTTAAATTACCAGCAGCATTCTTCTCAGATTTGGAAATGACAATACAGGGATTCATATGGAAACATAAACAACCATGAATAGCCAAAACAATCCTCAGGAAAACAAACAAACAAACAAAAACAAACAAACAAAAAACAAAGCAGGAGGAATCACATTCCCAGACTTTAAACTTTATTATAAAGCTACGATAATCAAAACAGCCTGGTGTTGGTACAAGAACAGGCATATAGGCCAATGGAAAAAGATAGAGATTCCAGAAGCAAAATTTCAATTTCTCAACCAACTCATCTTCGACAAAGCCTCCATCACCAACCACTGGAGAGAGGAGAACCTATTCAGTAAATGGTGCTGGGAAAACTGGCTGACCACATGCAGAAGGTTAAAACAAGACCCCTACCTATCACCATACACAAAAATCAACTCTAAATTGATCAAAGACCTCAAATTATAAGAACTTTAGAAAATGAAGGAGGCACCCTTACGGAAATTTGAACTAGCAACCAATTCCTGATCAAAACCCCAAGTGCCCATGCCATAAGAGATAAGATAGACAAGTGGGACTTCATCAAACTGAAAAGCTTCTGCAAAGTCAAAGAAACCATCAAGAGAACAGGGAGACAACCCACAGACTGGGAAAAAATATTTGCCAGTTGTCTGATTGACAAAGGTTTAACACCTAGGATCTACAAGGAACTCAAATGTGCCGAAAAGAAAAAAACAAACAGTCCCATTACAAAGTGGGCAAAAGATATGAATAGACACTTCTCAAAAGAAGACATATGAGCAGCCAACAGATACATGAAAAAATGCTCAACCTCACTAGTTATCAAAGAAATGCAAATTAAAACTAGACTGAGATACCACCTTACTCCAGTCAGGATGACCATCATCAATAACTCAAAAAACAACAGATACTGGAGAGGATGTGGTGAAAAGGGAACACTCCTACACTGTTGGTGGGAGTGTAAACTAGTACAGGCTCTGTGGAAAACAGTGTGGCAATTCCTAAAAGATCTAAAATTCGACCTTCCATACAGCCTTGCAAGCTCCCTACTGGGAATATACCCAGAAGAACTCAAATTACTCTATAAAAAAGACACCTGCACACATATGTTTATTGCAGCATTGTTTACAGTAGCAAGAATACGGAACCAATCATGCTACCCATCAAAAAAGAACTGGTTTAAAAAAAATGTGGTACATATACACAATAGACTATTATTCAGCCACAAAGAAGGACAAAATCATGAACTTTACAGCAACCTGGATGGACTTGGAGTCTATAATGCTGAGTGATGTATCACAGAAACAAAGAACAGAGTATCACATATTCTTACTCATAAGTGGACCTGAACAATTATCATAATACTATAACAAAAGGATCGGTAGTAGCATGGAACTGCTGGGGTGGGGTGGGGGGCAGGGAGAGGTGGGATTGGCTGTAGTGGGAATCTGCTGGGGGAGGAGGGGCACATTTCATCAACAAGGGTACTTGCATAATGAACATTTGTATACCTAACCCTGAATTGTTAAAATAAAAAAAAGAAAGAGTGAGAGAGAGAAAAATAATCTGTATGCACCTAATAAGTCAGGCTCAAAATAATAAATACAAATTTAATAGAAACAACAGAAAAAAATATATAGCTGTAATTAAACATATCATATATATTCTTTCAGTAACTGATAGAATAAGCAGATTAAAATACAGATAGAAGATTTGAAGAACAAAATTATCAACTTTAACCTAATGAATGCATATATAATGCTTCTAAATAATTGTAGAATTCACATTATTTTTAAGTGGACATGAATCATCTATCAAAGTTGATCACATGTTGGGTTGTAAAGCAAGTCTTAACAAAGGACTATAATCATATAGAGTATATTTTCTAGTTTTCTAGCCACTGGATAATTAAGCTACATATAAATGATGAAAAAAGAATGAGAAAACTTTCAAATATGTCTCAGTAAGTAGTAAGCATCTACAAAACCATGCGTCACACACACAAAAAAATAGGTATTTCAAAAATACTTTCAAACTGAATGATAATAAAACACATCTAATTACACATTGTGCAATGCAATCATAACTATGCTTAAGGTAAAAGTTATATATTCTTAAATCCATATGTTAGAAAAAGGAGACTGAAAATCAGTGGTTCAAGTATTGTTTCAAGAGGTTTGAAAATTATAGAAAATGATATTGAAAGAGGTATCAAACAGATTACCTAAAAAGATGGCAGGGAATAAAGAAACATACAATAGTGAAAATCATAAAACAAAGAGTTGTTTCTTTGAAAAGGTTAATAAGTGGATAGATTTCTTGGTAGATCAATCAAAAAGAAGAGAAAAAATAAAATGGGCAAATTCTTTGAAAACCATAACTTATGCAATTAAAATAAAGGAAAATAGAAATCTGAATTGTTTTATGTCTATCAAATAAATTAAACCTTTAGGGTTAGGTGAAAATGGGACACAGATGGCATTAGCCATCAAGTAAGAAGTGAAAAACTCGAACTTCATTAAAATCGAGACTCTCCCTTCATTAAGTGAGTGAAGAGGCAAGCCAGAGTTGAAGAAAATACCTGCAGTATGTATATGGCTTAAAGGACTCACATCCAGAATATATACAGGTCCACATGTCAATAAGAGAAAGCCTAACAGCCCAACTTAAAAAATGGTTGAAAGCTTGAACAGGTACTATCCAAAAACAGAATCTCAACAGCCAGTGGATGAATAAAAGGTGGTCAACTTTGTTTGTCACCAGGAAAATGTAAATTAAAACCATAGTGAAAATACCACTGCACAGACAGTGGAAAGGTTAAAAAACAAAACAACACAAAAAATTAAAAATGCATAAAACCAAACATTAGGGAGGATATATAGTGGTCAAAATTCTCATAGACTATTTCAGCGTAAACTGGAGCAACTACTTTGAAAAACTGACTGTATCAACTAAGGTCGAACCAGCAATTTCACCTGTAGGTATACCTCAAAGAGAAGTATGTGCATGCATTTATATGTGTACCAATAAATGCATTCAAGAATGCTTGTTTTGCTATTACCCAAATGAATCCCATACTAGAAACAACCTAATTGTTCATACGTACAACAGATAAGTAAACTGAAATATATTTGTACAATAATTAACATGAATCAATTGTGGCTACATGCAACAACATAGATGAATCTCACAAAAATTAGTCACAAGAATACACAATGTGTGATTCCATTTAGATAAAGATAAAAATGGGAAAAACTAATTTATAGTGAAAGGAGTCAGGAGATCATTTTATGGAGCAGATGGTGGAATGAGGAGGAACTCCAGGAAGCTTCTGAGATGCTGATCATATTCTATTTCTTGATTGGGTTTTGTGTTTGACTTGTTGAGAATTAAATCACTCAGGATTTGTGTACTTTTTGTTATATGCTTATTAAAAAGAAGTTGATAAATCTTGAATAAGCCATTTTAACTGCAATTTAGAAAGGCATTTTGGAATGTTTCAATAAAACAAATGAGAAATTATAGCATACTAATTTGGAGCATTTTTATGGGTAAGTTCTTTTTCATTCTAGCTATTCAAGAATTCAGAGAAAATACAGACACAAACTTAATAGATTGTGTTGTACATGAATGTTCATAGTTGCATTATTCACAATAGCCCGAAAGTTGAATCTGCCCAAATGCTCATCAATGGATGAATAGATAAATAAAATGTGGCATGTCCATTTAATGGAATATTATTTAGCCACACAAAGGAAGGAAGTACTGATACACACTACGATGGGATAAACCTTGAAAACATTATGCTAAGTGAAAGAAGTCAGTCACAAAGAACCACATATTGTATGATTCCATTTATATGAAATGTCCTGAATAAACAAATCCATCGAGACTGACAGCAGATTAGTGGTTGCTAAGGAATGGAAGGACAGGAATGGGGAGGGACTGCTTATGGGTACAGGGCTTAATTTTGGGAGGCTGAAAATGTTCTGAAATTGGGTAATAGTGATGGTTACGCAACTTTGTGAATACACTAAAAATAAATGAATTGTACATGTTAAAGGTGTGAACTTTATGGCATGTGAATCATATCTCAATAAAGGCGTTATTTTAAAAACTTAATGGAATATTAGCAGAAGTGATAAAGTTAAGGAATGAAATAAATAGACAGATATGCTGACATCATTTTACCTCCGATAATTCCTTAAGGGGAAAGGTAAATTTCTAACATAAAAAAGTAAAATAGCTCCTTGACTGTTTGATAAACCCACCAGTGAAGAAGCATGAATCACAATGAACACATAAGAAAAAGATTTAAATTCTTGTTGATTTGCTCTATCATACTGACATCAATAAAGATAACATAAAACTCATAATATATCCCCAAACAAGGACATGGATGACAACCTGGTTAATACGTGTCATCACTTTAAAGATTAGTCATTACACAAGAACACTGGAAATTGTGCAGCCCATGTATAATTACAGAAACTTGAGATATTCCTCAAATTTGACAATAAACCTAAAAATTTACACAAGTTTTCCAATAAGGAAATGTATTGTGAAGGTGAAAAAGAAATGTTTTTAAACTATCAATGATGCAGGGAAAATTTCTAACAACCCTCTAGAGGAAAAACTCATTTCTACAGACAATAATATTACATAATTATTACATTAAGAAGTGACCATAGAGTTTGTAAGCTGAACATGTAAGGGAAAAAGTATTACAGATGTCTTAGGTAGTTAATTTTTATTTTATTTTTTATTTTTTGAATTGGAGTTTCACTGTGTTGGCTAGGCTGGAGTGCAGTGGCACTCTCATGGCCACCCCTGTGTCAACCTGCAGGGTTCCAGCGATCCTTCTGCCTCAGTAGCCGGAACTACAGGTGTGTGCTACCATGTCTGCCTAATTTTTTGATTTATTATAGAGACGAGATCTCACCAGGTTGCCTGTGTTGGTCTTGAACCTGCGGCCTCAGACAATCCACTGGCCTTAGCCTCCCAAAGTGCTAGGATTACAGGCTGAGCCACTGAACCTGGTCTTAATTTTTATTATTATTATTATTTTTTATTTTAAAGATGTGGGATACAATTCAGGATTAGGTAGACAAGTGGTTATTGTTCAGGTAAAGTTTGGACCTCCCTTTGGTCCCCACTTCGCCTGGATTGATATCAGGTACCCTTATTGATGTTATGTGCCTCCTGCGCTCCATCCCTGACAGTGCCCCACTGCTGTCAATCCCTTTCTTATAGTATTGTTGCAGGAATTTTTTATTGCACTGTCAGCTTAGATCCCTGAGTTCTTGTCTCATAACCAAGAAAATTAAGGAATGCAGACACCAACAAGTGAGTGAAGGAGTTTATTAAGCAACTGAAAGCTCTCAAAAAAGAGAGGGAACCTGGAAGCGGGTTACCGGCATTGTGGGGTGGGGATGTTTTATGTTTTTCTCTCTCCTTTCTAGGAACATTCTCATTTGCATCTTACCTGTCTCTCAACTTCCTAGCTGTTTCCAGGTCTCATCCTTTACTGCGCATGTGTACCCTTGTCCAAAGTTGCTCCATCTTGGTTATTACTCATAAGTACAAGGGTGGGGGGAAATCACAATGCAAATGTCATATCAACGACATTATAATGAGCTTTGGTCAAGTTAAGGACATTTAATCGAGCTACTGTGCCTGCGTCTGGTTTGCAAGAGTTCCTTTTGAATAAACATCCTGGCATAAGAGGTTGTTCTTAACCACATTTTTAATTGCTAGTTACATAATGGGGGTGGTGCAGGGACATATCCTCCAGAGTTACTTCTTCTCAAGACCCTCCCTTTCTATCTGCCTAACCAGCCTCTGACTACCTCCTCTCTCAGTGTTATGATAAGTGTTCAAGGTCCACTTATGAGTGAGAATATGTGGTACTCAGTTCTTTGTTTCTGTGATAGATCACTGGGTGTTATAGACTGTAAATCCATCCAAGTTGCTGTGAGATCCAAAATTGTTTCCTTCTTTATGGCTGAGTAATATTCTATTGTGTATATGTACCACATTTCTTTCATCCAGTCCACTTTTGATGGGCAGCATGGTTAGTTCCATGTTTTTGCTATTGTGAATAATGCTGCAGTAACATGTATGTGCAGGTATCTTTTTTATAGAATGATTTGCATTCCTCTGGGTATATTCCCAGAAAAGAGATTTCTGGGTCATATGGAAGGTCAATTTTTAGTTATTTTTGGAATCACCACACTGTTTTCCACAGATGTTTTATTACTTTATACTCCCACCAACAGTGTGGAAGCATTCCCTTTTCCCTGCATCCTCTCCTTATTGATGATGGCCATCCTGATTGGATTAGGTGGTATCTCAGTGTAGTTTTAATTTGCATTTTGATGATTAGTGAGGCTGAACATTTTTTCATGTATCTGTTGGCTATTTGTTTGTCTTCTTTTGAGAAGTGCCTATTCATGTCTTTTGCCTACTTTTTAATGGGGCTTTTTTTTTTTCCTTTTGGTATGTTTGAATTCCTGGATGTTAGGCCTTTGTCAGATATACAGTTGGCAAATATTTTTTCCCATTCTGTGGGCTGTCTCACTGCTCTCTTGATGGTTTCTTTTGCTTTGCACAAGCCTTTCAGTTTGATGAGGTCCTACTTTTTATCTTATCTCTTATGGCATGGACATCTGGGGTGTTGATGAGGAATTGGTTGCCCATTCCAATTTCCACAAGGGTGCCTTCTGCATTTTTTAAGATTCTTTTAGTTTGAGGTTTTAATGTTTAGGTCTTTGATCCATTTGGAGTTGGTTTTTGTGTATGGTGATAGGTAGGGGTTCTGTTTCAATCTACTGCATGTCGTCAGCCAGTTTTACCAGCACCATTTACTGAATAGGTTCTCCTCTCCTCAGTGGTTGTTGGTGGAGGCTTTATTGAAGATAAACTGGTTGAGAAATTGAGGTTTTGCTTCCAGAATCTCTATCTTGTTCCATTGGTCTGTATGCATGTTCTTGTACCGATACCAGGCTGTTTTGATTATTGTAACCTTATAGTAAAGTTTAAAGTCTGTAAGTGTGATAATGCCCTCTTTGTTTCTTTTGCTGTTTGCTTTGGCTATTTGTGGTCTTTTGGCGGCTAAGTTTTACAATAATTTTATTTAAAAAGCTAAGCCCCTTAGCCGGGCTTGGTGGCTCAGCGTGTAATCCCGTGCCTTTGGGAGGCTGAGGTGAGTGGATTGCCTGAGCCTATGGGTTCGAGACCTGCCTGGGCAGGTGAGACCTCATCTCTACACTAAAATCAAAAAATTAGCCGGGTGTGGTAGCGCACGCCTGTAATTCCAGCTACTCGGAAGGCTGAGGCGGAAGGATTGCCGGAGCCCAGCAGGTCAAGGCTGCGGTGGCCGGGAGCGGCCACTGCACTCCAGTCTGGGTGACAGAGTGAGACTCCAATTCAAAAAAAAAAAGCTAAGTCCCAAAGAAAAATATGATTCTTAGGGCATCATATGTTCTTGAAGATTCCACACTGGGGTTTGGAAGTTAGAGATTAGATCCAGGTTTCATGTGATAACTTGATTTGAATATATCTGCCTGTGGTGCAGTTTCAACTTGACAGCTCGTGGCTCAAGACATTCACCTTCTTCTCTTTGTTTACCCATCTCTCATTTTTCTCTTTCCTTACCCATCTCTCATTTTTCTAGCTGGAGGACAAGGTCTTTAAAGTTTTACACCAGCCAGACTCGGTGGCTCAGCCTGTAATCCCAGCATTTTGGGAGGCCGAGACGATTGGATTGCCTGAGCCCGTGGGTTTGAGACCCACCTGGGCAACTTGGTGAGACCTCGTCTCTACAACAAACAAACAAAAAAATTAGCTAGGCGTGGTAGCGCTCGCCTGTAGTTCCAGCTACTTGGAAGGCTGAGGCAGAAGGATTGCTGGAGCCCAGGAGGTCGAGGCTGCCGTGGTCGGGAGTGTGTCACTGCACTCCAGTTTGGGTGACAAAGTGAAACTCCAATTCAAAAAAAAAAAAAAAGAAAAGAAAAGTTTTTATGGATACTGTAAAGTTATAGTTCAAACATCAAAACAGTGACCTTAGAAAAAACTCATCAAAATGCCAAAGAAAAAAAATTCTAAGTCATTCAATCTAAATTGCCATTTTAAGGGTCAATTTGAAAATGAAATTGATTGAATACATGAAGAAACTGGTCAATATCTGTTTTTTTAAAAAAATATTCACAAATACATATTTTAAAAATTAATAGAGAGTTTATTAAGCTCCATACCTTGAGATGCATATGAAAACATGAGTTATTTCATCAGTATTTGTTGGGTATCAGCTATGTTCTAGGCACAAATCAGAAGTTTTATAAAAAAACAAAACAAAACAACTTTAGAGACAGGAATGAATAAGTCACTTTGCTCTACATGGGTTTGAGGTTTGAACTGTATTTCAAACCCTGGGTTTGCAAAGTTTAGCTAGATACCCTAAGATCATTTCAAAATACCTTATCTAGAAAATTCAAAACTAACACTTAGTTGAAGCCACATGTACAAGGTCAGAGAAAACTCTCCACAGGGAAATAGTGTTTCCACCTTAAATCTGTATGAAAGTCAATGGCTAAAGATTGATTTCATGTATCAGCAGCAACTCTGAGTCCAGCCTTGGTTCATCATATCTAGTGACACTGTTCTCCAGTTAAAATGATTTTCAGGATGCATTCAGCAAATACTGAATTATTGAGTGCCCGCTGGGATACAAAATAAAATAGGAGAGATGTGGCCCTTGGTTTTCAACAAGTTGGCTGTCAGTGTCAATGAACACAAGGGAATAAACAAATGAGCTTACTTTGCATTAAGAATTTACTTTTAAAAATAACCTTTAAAAACCTCCTTCCATAAAGGAGGATTGCAATATGCCACTTGAAGATACCTGTACTTATTTCTGTCCCCTTTCCAGGTAAGGGAGGCTAAGGAGATGCAAGTAGAGGTCACTTGGGATTCTAAAGAAGCTCTTCTAGTGACATTTGCTTAGGTGGTAGGTCCTCCTTTGCCCTTCTCATTCCCTGCCTCTTTCTGCCTGTTATGGAACATGATAGCTGGTCCTGCAGTGACCTTACAGTGCCATGAAGTAGCTTTGAGGAGAGTAGAGCAGCAGAGCAGAAAACTAAGAGGAGTCTGGGAAGTTGCTGATGATAATGTCATGACATCACCAAACTGGTCTGGGACTGTCTACTTGCAAACTTATATGTAAGATTAATATATCTCTATCTTGCTTAACATGGTGTTATTTCCAGTTTCTGTTACTTGTGGTCAGTTCCATAACTCTTCTTCTAAACAGATTTTTAAAACAGACAAAATGATGGAATTCTTTGGAGGTGGATGTTCATGTGATATAGAATTTTTTAAAACGCAGACATTCCCAATAGTCATATATTCCTACAAACTCCCTAAGAAAAAATATGTGTAGAAATTTATATAGGACAACATCTTCCTGGACGGTTTTATGGACATCCTCAACTCCAACCAACCACCATTTTTATCCTGGAATGACTAAATCTTGACCTTCATGTCTAAAAATGGTTTCAGGGTCATGGTCACAAGCTCCACGTCTCCTTTCTGTTTCTAGTGCTTCTTGTCATTCTACCTCTTCCACATCCAAGAGACTACCACCTCTGGCCCGAGTCCTCATCAGAGCTCATCTTCTCAACCCAGCAGGTTTTTCTTGGCCTCTTTTGCTTCTGTCTCCAGCTCTGAGCTTACAATGATGCATTTTACAGGTTTGGTAACCTCTCCTCCAAAATTGTTTGTCTCCCAGAATCCCAGGGTCTTCCCAGATATTTTGAAGAGCTTGAGCAGATTCATAGATCACTTTCAAGGAAAACAATAGCTTTTCAACATGGAGGGGAGATGGCCTTTGGATAAGAATGTCATTTGGCCTCTGACATTCTGGATACATTGTTGTCATCATAACATTTTCCTTATCACCCCCTTCTTCTTCATCTTCCTCACCGCTGCCTTCCTCCCACCATCCTCATCAGTATCAAGTTCGCCAGCACCTTCTTTCTCATCACCACTATCCTCATCCTCTACATGCTAGAGAAGACCAGATGACAGGCACCATCTAAGTGCTTTTCATCATTAGTTCATTAGCGAGGTAGGTCCTATGATTAACACCATCACCAGATGAAGCTGGGATATGGAGCAGTGAAATATGCTTCCATCACTGGCTGGACAGTGGGATTTGAATCTGTTTCTGGCTCCAGAGCTCACCTCTTCACTTCTCCATTATATACGTCTGGCAGTTCTGGTATCTAAAATGTACTAATCCCTCCTCAACAATGAAGAACATCAACCTTTCAGGAACATGTTAGGAAGCTTAACTGTAAATTTAATTTATCTAACATTGGACAACAACTTCTTTGGGACATTTAATATCCAAGAGAAAATGCAGTATACTTGCTAGCTACCTTATTCTCATTTTATTACTTATATCTCTGTATGAGTTTAGACATCAGCTCTGCCCTTTGGGAATCCCAAGCTAACTGTCTTATGTCCACCTGAGGAAAATGTTTGTGCTTTTGCCAATAGCCACAGGTAGATACATTTTCCTACTCAGTGTCTCTTTTTAAAATTTATTTTTTAAAATCAACAGATAACATCGCATGCTTATATTGTGTACAACATGACGTTTTGAAATATATGTGTATATTTATATATAAAGTGGAATGGTAGCTAACCTTTAAAGTTTTTGTTAAATTCTTCCTTGGATTTAGTGAAATTGACAACAATGTTATGTTTAGTCCATGATTGCACATGTGTGTGTGTGTGTATGTGTTTTCTTAAGTCACAGGGGCCAAAATCAGAGCTGTACTGAAGTAACTAATCTCACATAGTTGGTAACACTTACAGGTCTTCTTATTTTTGGATTGGGGTTATACTATTTTTGTTCTCATTGCTATGTTTCTATCAAATATTATAATGTAACTTGAGTTTTTATTTTGAGATAGGTTGACAAGAAATTCTACAGATGAACCAATCTCCCCTAATGACTATTTCATGGAACACCAGTTCAATAAGCCATAATGAGGTGGTCCAGAAAAAAGTGTCCCCAGGCCAAAGAAGTCTGAGAAACCCATAGACCGTACCTAACCCTCTTAGAGAAACACAAAACATTTTAAAGTTAATCAGCAGTCTTGTAGTTACAGAAATCATTTAAACTATTCAACTCAGAATTCCCCACATCTTTTTGACTCTGAAACCCTTTTTTATTTTTACCCCCTACTCCTGTGTAACTTGTGGAACTAATTTCTTGGAGCTGAATTAGAATTTCTTGAAACTAATTAGAATTGGTGTTCCCGGAACACCAGTTTGGGGAACATGGAAATAATGGGCAATCTGCATTAGCAGCTATAGGGATATTGTCATGGGAAGTCACAGAAAGAGCCCTATCAAGCCATGGTGGACTTTGCTGTTTTGAGGTTGGAATCCTGAGTTCCCAGGAAACCACTGGGAGAAAGGGAGATGTCTGCCTCCTGAATGAGCCAGACAGGGCTGCGAGGTGAAGAGGTCATTGGGGAACTGCAGGGGCTGAGAAGGTTCGCTGTTACACCTGAATCAGGTCACCCAGGGTAGTCCCGGGATTCCTCAAAAGAGGGGTGGGCAACTGCAGGCCTACACAGGGGTCTTTTCTCCCAACGTCTTGCAGGGTGGACTGATCAGTGGCAGATGAGGAAACTCAGTACCACAGTTAGGGGCATGGCTTTTGGGTCTTCCTGTTTCTGCCCATGACCTGGGAGCTGTTTTCTAGAACAGCTTAACCATAAGCTCACTTGTGAAATGTAACACCAAGCTCACAAGTGGGGTACCAGATCTAAAGTGGAGAGCTCCATGGTAGATGCAGAAAGGCTCAGCAAACATCAGGAGCCATTGTGCCTGTTCTGTGCTTCTCGCTTGGTCAGGAAGAAGGGCGTCCAATCCGTGGCCCTGGCTCTGACCACTACAGAAGCCATGGTCTTAGCACATTTCCATCAGATGCACGGTGCAAATGGCTTCCTAGCTTGGGTCCAAATTCAGCAGCTGAATGTGATCTGTGTTCTCAGCCCTTCCCCAAACATCGCTCCCTTGGAATAAATGGAAACCGACAGCCATGATCCACAATCATAAAAGCACAGGAGCTGAGAATGAATAATGATTCTCCCAGACAAGCTAACTCGGTTGTTATTTATAAGCTCCTGGGCCACATTGTTATTGACTAGAAAAGCTGCTTTACCTCCTTGCTGCTGTTCCGTCTGGCCTCTCAATCTGTACTTGCTGAAAAAAATAGTTATTGTTATGCTAAAATCACAATGGGACTCTCATAACTCAGTGCTAAATAACACCAATAAAACTACGAAAATGGCACTTGGGCATTAAAAGTTATTTTCTTATGGACTTTAACAAGATTCAGTGCTTTTGTTCTCAGAGTGCTCTGGTATTTCAGCTTCACAGACATACACAAAATAAAAATGGGAGAAAAAATTCCAGCAAAATACCATCCTCTCTCCCACAAGGGAGTATTTTAATTTTGCAAAAAGAAGCCAACAGGGGTTGTGGAACACGGAATTAATATCGATCAATGATTGTGGCAGTGACCGCAATGGTAGTGTCCAGCAGGGGCTTACCTCTTTCTTGGTGAATTTTGGTGAGTGATCATTTTTGTCATCGATCATGATCGTGGCTGTAGCTGTGCCTGTTAGTCCAACATCCAGTCCAGCCATATCTTGAGCTTCGATGATCAATTCATACTTGGGATTTTCCAGAGTCTACAAAGCAAAAGCACAAAGGGAGAAGATGGCACTTAGATTTGGATTACTGCTTTGTAAAGGTTGCAAGCATGGTGCTCGGGTCATCTCTCCCTCCTTCTCCATCTAGTGCAGGCATCCTGAAGCAGTCACAGCATTTCTACCTATCATGTAAAAATGTGTCTTCAGAATTTCTCCAACATAAGACAGTTACTATTCATAGATTAGCGTTGGCTATGGGAATAGAATCTATTTACTATTCTTGTTTAGGGGGCCATTTGATACATTCCAGAATGCTCCATCTCCTGGGTAGACATTGCATGCTTAATGCTCACATCCATATCCAGTATTTCGCAGTGACCTCATAAAGCTGACTTGAAAATGAGGCTAATTTTGAAGATGATTTTAGGACAAAGATGATAGCTTTAAGAAATCACATTTACTGAATAACGGGATGGGACAGGCACCGGATTACAGTAATTTACAGAAATCACTGTAGTTAAACTTTTCAACAAGAAAGTCAAACTACAATAAATTTTTCCCATTTTACAGATGGGAAAACCCCCACTGACGTTTAGAATCAGTTATACCACACACTTCATGTCCTTTAAGTCTTATGAGATATTAAATTTGGAATATGTATTTAATCCAACCACAGTCTTATAAATTTAACACAAATAATGTTGCACTGTTGTCTCTTTTTATATGCATGTTTTTCATTTGGATATTTGACAGATATTTGGCTATGGTTTACACATTCAAAATAACTAACCAAATAGCTCTAATCCTGAGAGGAAGGAAAGTGCATGGTTGGTAAATCCCAGTTTCTGCTTGTCTTGGTCAGTCAGCATACTATCCTTCTGATAAGGCAGCACTCCGCATTTCCTGTGGGGACTTAGCCTTTACTTATTCTCTGCCCATGTGGTTTGGGTTGGGACTGCCTTTCCCCTCTTCAACCTGGCAAACTTTTGGAGTGACCCAGATTAGGAGAAGCCAATAGATGCATCCTGTTCCAGGAGTATAATGATTAGTCCAGATCTCCTGAGAGAATTACACTTGAACTTTGGAGAAGAAGAAATGGTGATTGCATTGGAGGACTTCATCACACCATTTCTACAGCCAGTTTGGTCCGTGGACTTCTCAGCTAACGAAGGCATTCATTTTTTTAATTTGCTTAAACCAGTTTGGATTAGTTTTTTAATCACACACAGAGAGTCCAACTCGAACTACCTTCAGCAACAAAAATAAAAGGTGTTTACAATCACATAAATAGTTCTACCAGTATGACAGCTTCAAAAAACAGTTGGTTATATCAACCAATAATTAAGAAATACCACAGGGAGCAAAGAACAAAAAAGCAATGGGGGAGCTCTAATTTTCTTCTAAGTTCATGAGTTTACATGGTAAATTTTAATAGCTCAGTGCTAACTCTCCAAAAAACTTTCAAGTATTTTTGAAGGGTAGTTAGCTGTTTGCTCGCTGGGGCACCTTTAATTGGTTGTTCCTTTCACTTCTAACTGGCTTCTGAGCTACTAACTTAAGGAGTATTTCTTGTTGGACAGTTTGTTAAGGCCTTGCACTTAAATTTGCAATCATGGGATTCCGTTGTGCTTCTTTGACAGCTCTACACATGATGTCCAATTCTAGCTCCATTAGGGTTGAAGGTCACAAAGCGGACTGCTGAGTGCACACAGAATTTGACACTTGACATGGTTCTGGTCTGACTGGGTCAGCCGACCCTTCTCTGTAAAGATGTTTGCAATGCCATCTGTTCTGGTTCTACTGGTTCAGGAATTGTGGTGATTCTGGTTCTGCCTGGTTCAGTTGGCACATTTATGTATGAATGCTTGAAATCCACTCTCAAACTAAAGCTGGAAAACTCTGGTATAATGTAAGTGACTTTCTACTTATCACCATTGGCAAGTTGGATTAGATTTATTATTTACTGTAAATTCTGCACGGGACCATATGAACCAGTCAATTGGTCACTTTCAACATCTTTCCCAAGTGTCTCTGAACCACTAGCTTGATCATCACAGGTCTAATTTTGTGTATACTATTTTTACTTTTGTCCTAAAGCATTGTACATCTTTTTTGAAAGCACAAAATCATTGAAATAAAATTATGTAGATTCCCCCAAATATTAAAGAGATTATGGTACATATAATACCATTTATTCCCATGTAATATCATTTACCAACATAATTCCTAGACATCATTTTAATGGTTGCATAAAATATAGTCATATGTATATTTTACAATTTACTTGTCTTCTATAATTAGGTCTTTAGGTTATTTGCAGTCTTTTCAAATTGCTGATAATTTTAAATAACACTGCAATGAACATCTTTATTCAGGAAGTCTGACAGGTATTTTGGCTGTTTGTTTGTCTGCTTTTTTTGATATTGCTTTCCAAGAGGATATTACCAATTTTTATGCTCCTACCAAAGCATTTGGTTTATGATCCCAGGTAGGGTGTGTCTCTAAAGAACATGCCCCATGGCGCAAATTGGGAGACTACTGTGATTTCATGATGCCTAGCTAATGAGGAGATGAACTCCCCATGGCATTTGCTCTTGTCCAACTTGCAGCACAGATTGCTAAGAAAGACTTGCTGTAGGACTGCTTCAAGCAGTAACTATAGCTGGCATGTGCTCACCAGTATCCACTCCCTCTTGTTCTGGTACTAATGCTATAATTCCCTCCTTTGCTCTCAGTACAGGGGGAGTTCAGGTAGGGTTGACTACACTCCTGGCCTAGGGATGGTCATGTGGCCAGGCCTGGTCATTTGGGGCTTCCCATTCCCATGGCTGTATGACAAGCACATAACCGAGATTGAAATTCAATTCCAGTACACATTTCTTTTAAGACTGCTTATGGAAAAGAAGTTTTCTTCAACTTGAAGATGGTAGGGCATCAATCTGGAGCTGGTAGTGGCCATTTGCAACCACATGGAGAAATGAGAATGAAGGTAACACAGACTAAGAGGTGGAGATGGATTTTTTTTAAAGCATCATTCAAGCCCCTTAATAGTCATTCTTGAAGCCAGAATTTACTGCTCAAATTTTGCGAGTTCTATGAGCTAAGTTCCTGCTTTTCTCAGGACACTTGATTCAGACGTTCTATGAGAAGTAATAAGGCAGGTTTGACTAATACTACAATTAATACTATGTCTCCATTATCTGGTTATTAGTGGGGAAGTGTAAGAGCTATCATATCAGACCATTGTATCACAATAGGTTTTTCAAAACAGCATTCCAATTATTTCATAAATACATCATTTTCTCTTTTAACAGTTTCCCCTGCACAGAAACTTTTTTTTTGGCTTGGAGAAAGTTACAATAATTTTTATCTTTCATTAGTTTAAGCATCCATTTAACTGGCAGTTAATGACCACCTAGTCTAAATGTTGTGTTGGGTGCTGGAAATGCAGTTATGAAAAAACAGGGTTTTTTCTTTTTAAGGAATTCAAAGTTTAGGGTTGAAAACAGTCATATTCACTTATAACTATAATAAAATAGTCAAAGCTAAGTAGATGCATATACAAATTCATATGATAGCACAAAGGAAGGACGTATTGGCATAACTCTCTTAGAGTAAAACAAATTTTATAAATAATTTTTAAAAATGAACCAATCAATTTCTATCTCCTGAAGTAAATAAAACTTTACAGCTGTAATGGAAAATAGATTGATTAATCTAGTAGGAATCAATTAGACTATTAAGTAGATAAATTGCAGGGTTTGGGATGAGACATTTCAAAAGTCTCAATTTTCTGGCAAACTCAAAGCTAAACTTAAAATTTTTTTTTACTGCTGAAGTAATATTCCAGTATTGTAGGGAAAATGAAAAATGATACAGTCATTTCTAAAGTCATTCCTTAATCCTTGCCCAATGTCACCCTGAGAGGTCAATATTGATAGTAACCTGGTGGCTTTCCCTCCTTTTTCCTACACATTACAAATACACACACACACACACACACACACACACACACACACACATCCTAAATACCCACATGTTTAATACACACACACATACACACGCACACATATTTAAAGAGAATGATGCTATTTACATAGTTGTACAGTTTGTTTTACTGTATCACTTTTATCTCAGTGCTTATAAGTCTATTTATTCATTTTAACAGCTATATAATAGTCCACTGTATGTATCCACTATAATTTATTGAATCAATCACTATTTGGTGGTCTTTGAGTTGCTTTCAAGGTTTCACCTTTAAAAGCAACTCATATCAAAAGTTGATTGGCTTGTTAGAATTTTGGAATTTTTCTACAATGAACACTGTTTCTCTCACAACGAGAACAACAATAACAAAATCCAAACAACCTCCTACTCCTTTGGAATGTAAAAGACCCAGTTTGTATTTAAAAATTAGAG
Organism: Carlito syrichta; assembly: GCF_000164805.1. Taxonomy (NCBI): domain Eukaryota; kingdom Metazoa; phylum Chordata; class Mammalia; order Primates; family Tarsiidae; genus Carlito; species Carlito syrichta. The sequence goes on along the minus strand of NW_007231499.1, from coordinate 102,561 downwards.
AAAATGCCACACGAGTCCCTTGCTCTTTCATGACTAGAATACCTTCCTCTCACCTCTGATCTACTTCCCATTCCCGGTAGCCTTTTTCAAGAAGTTATCCCCCAAATTCCCTATCTCTTGTAGTCACTCTTACTTGAAATATATATATATTTAATTCCATATCACTCACTGATCATTTTGCATTTGTTACTCTGATGGAAAAGATTCCTTTTAGGTTGGGTATCCAGCCTACAGCTGTCCCATTCTCTGGGAGGAAACCTTGATGCAGAGAAACAAGCCCCAGAGGCCATGTGTGGTGTTTGTCTCTCGTGCCAAGAATGGACTGGTTCACAGGTAACGCCCTAATCCAAGCTGGGACAGTTGAATAATAGGAGTATGAAATATGGGAGTAACCAAGAGTTACAGAGCCATTATGTAGGGCATTTCTCCATGTAACTTCTGGGACCAATTGAGGGATTATTGCCTTCTTGGATCTTTTTTTTTTTTGAGTTGGAGTTTCACTCTGTCACCCAGACTGGAGTGCAGTGGCTGCTTCCGGACACTGCAGCCTCGACCTGCTGGGCTCCGGCGATCCTTCTGCCTCAGCCTTCCAAGTAGCTGGAACTACAGGCGCGCGCTACCACGCCTGGCGAATTTTTGATTTATTGTAGAGATGAGGTCTCACCAAGTTGCCCAGGTGGGTCTCGAACCCGCAGGCTCAGGCAATCCACTCACCTCAGCCTCCCAAAGCACAGGACTACAGGCTGAGCCACTGAGCTCACCTGCCTTCTTGAATCTTTTAGGGGGAAACTTACCACCCTTGTGCTTCTCTCTGCCCACATGAAAGGCATCTATCTCTGGGGACAAGACCTTCACTTGTTCAGCTGCCCTGTCACTAGATGAGGGAACTGAACAGTGAAGAGGAAGTCCCATTGTCCTTTCAAGGTCAAGCTACATGCTCCATGGACATTACCTGATTCTTGTGTCTATATGGTTCAAGGCTCAAGGGAAAGATGGGTGTTATCAACTGTTAACTCCAAAGAGTTTTAGAGCTCAAGATGCTGCTCAAACTAGAAAGATGCAAAAGCGGCTGCTGGCCCTTGACTTCAATTCTTTCCTTGATTCTGTGACCCATTTCAGCATTTATTCAGGAGCTTCTTTTAGGCACTGAAGCCAACCAGAAGCAGTTGCAGTGGTTTGTAACTAAAGGAACATCTGGGGAAGACAACGCTATGTGTTCACCAAATCCCATTTCCTTGGGCTCTGGGGGCATATAGCTAGACTGAATTTCTCAGTCTTCCTTGCAGTAGGACAAACTTATGTGATTGATTCCAGCCTATGGAATATGCGCAAAGGTGATGTATTTGGTGTGGCCCCTAAATCTCCAACATAACCTTCCACACTTTCTAATCCCCCAAAAGGAAGAAGTCTGGATCTCTGAATGGCTGTGTGGAGCAGAGCCCCTTTGCTAACCTATTTTAGATTGTGATGCAAGCAAGACATAAGCCATTCTTTAGGTTCAAGGGCTGTTGATTGCAAGGCTTAGCCTACCTTGACTAATCTGAAAGCTGTGTTTCCTAGTTTGTTTTATTTTGACTGCCCATTTGCTATTCCTCTAAGTGGATGACAAAGTTTTCAAGGGCAAGGATCATGCCTTTGGCCAGAACACCTAGCCAGTACTCAGCACACAAGGTGGGCGATTTACTTTCATTATTGATAATGATGATATATTACTGCTTCCTGAACAAATTATATCTCAAAGGTCTGAGCATATCAGTGGCATTTCCAAAGCAAAGTCATTTATTCTCAGGGAATGGCTTATACTTTGGGGAACTCTAGCTCAAGGAGATAGAATTTTATTTTGAGGAAGAAATGCACTGTGTCAAAACTGGGAAAATTAAATTGGCTCCTCTGATTTTATTTGAAGCTATCTGATCTGTAAGACACATCTAAGAGAGTCAAGCTGCTCTCCTGGTTTGAGTTCTGCAGTCATGCATTTCTATTGCATTTGCTATCTTCTCCTGGGTGTCTACTAGCTACCAGTTAATATATATCCCAGAAACAAAAGGAAGATGGTGTGTCTGCAAGAAAAAGCCTCAAGTGAATCTCCACAGACACTGGCTAGGTTCACTGATCACACTGATTTGAAAACCAAACATTTCATCTTGAAAAAAAAGAATCAAGCCGTGCCATTAAATATGGCACTTAATCAATCACCGGACCCTTGATGTTTTACATAGCTACGACAACTTCCAAATAAGTATGCATTTAACGGAACATTTATCACTAATAACAAGCATAATGGTAGCCATGGGGGGAAATCAATGGAGAAATGTTACATGGAAAAAGGTTTTCCCATTAACCCACACAGTACCCCATCCTTCTCTTGCCTGGTCTTGGACTTCTCTCCACATCTCTTTTTACAGTTTGTCCAGGCTAAATTTCTTACCACTGTATTCCCCTTTTTTTATGTTTGAACTTTTCACCTCTATTTTTTCTTCCAGGCTAATCCTGCTCATTGTTGTTGGTAAGTAATCACTGCACTGAAGCTCTGTGAAGGCAGGGACCTCCCTGCACAATAGGGTGGTTGACATTTAGGAAGGATGCAATAAATATTTGATCAATTATCACTTCCCTGGCTCTACCACTTAGTAGCTAAGGGATCTCAGCCCAGTTACTTAGGTTCTCATTGCCTCAGTTTCCTCATCTGTAAAATGGAGAAAAATAATAATACTTATTGAGGATTAAAATGAGGATTAAAAGAGGGAGAGTGCTAAGCACAGAGCTGGGCATTCGTAAATGCTCAATAGATGGTAACTGTTATTATTTAATAGAATCTTTGGGAAGACTTTTGAAGATGTGGCAAGAAACTGAGGGTGGCCTTCAGGAAGAGCCAAAAGCAACTGAATGCTGCCAACAACAACTGTGTGAGCTTGGAAGTGGCTCCTTGCTGAGACAATTTTGATAAGACTGCAGATTCTGGACCAACACATTGGTTGTAGCTTTGTGAGAGTCCATCAAGCAGAGAATACAGCTAAGAAATACCTGGATTCCTGAATAGAGAAACTGTGAGATAATGAACATCTATTGTTTTAAGTTACTTAGTTTTGTGGGTAATCTGCTATGCAGCAACAGAAAATGAATATGGGTTTTCCCTCCACCTACCACTGCCATGGTCCATAATGTTCTGTTTATTGATAACTTGTTTATTGGTTATCTTGACAATGATGATCTGAGCTCCAAGAGACTGGGGACCTCATCTTGTTTAGAGCTTTATCTCTCAGCTATTAATTCAGTACCTGTGATATCATAGATATGTAATAATTAGTCAAATATATATCTGGGTGTGTACAAAATAATGAATTACATAGAGTGGTACTTGTAAATGTTTAACAAAAGATTATCTTCATTTGTACTGCTGTCAATTCTGGTGCTGTTACTACTCTTACCATGGCTGATTTCAAGCTATCAACATGATGTCACTTCAAAAGTGTGTAGTTAGGAAGAATTCTACTCATCAGCTATTGTGAGTGGGCAAGAACAGACTCCAGCATATAAATTCTACTGTAGGAGTCAAGGAAAGATACAAGAAGGTATCCCGCCAACAGATCCCTTTGTTGTCTAACATTTAAAGTACTGTTAATGATAAATATTAGCATGAGAACTATAGTAAAGCTATAGTGTGATTCCTTTATTTATTTACCCTTCGGCTTTGCCCTGATCAGCAGGGCATCACAAGACTCCTTGCAACATCGAGCCCACACAAGGATGACATTCTTCTCCAGGTTAGCTGCACCTGACACCTGGTCTATAAATATTGCAACAGATTGGTGAAAACATTATCTGAAGCAGAACGAGTTGTTGTCTGTCTGGAGTTTGATTTACCCACTCTGGCCACATAACACTGGGAATAGGTAAGTCCATAAATCCAGCAGGAACTGCACACACGTTCTCATAAAATGTGCCTTACTCTCCCTGCAGATGCTGAGTGACGTTCTCTATCTCCCCATGCGATAGGGCCAGTCTATTTTGACTTGTGTTTGTCTTTAGGGCTCTTTTCACCTTGCCTCTCAGTGCTAATGTGAACATTCATGTTCTTGGCTGTCACCTGCTGTTTTTTTCATTCCTGGCTGGGGTCTAGTGGGTAAGGAGAAAGCAGAGCTCATTTCCCCAGATTTACTGGTTGCTGACAAAGCTGGCAGGGTGGTGAGGCAACAGGGGAAATAAACTCTGCCTCTTAGACATATGTGGTTGGAATAACCTAAGTGATAGATTTGAGGTTGAGGGACACCAAAATCAAATAAAACATTTCTAGGCAAAGTGTACATCTTCTGGTGTTACTGATGAGTTCCAGTAAATAAACTGCCAATGGCATTCATAGCATACCTGGAAAAATCATCCCCTTCAGACCTAAGACAGCAAATGTTTGACATTCAGTTTGAGTCCACTGAAACATTTATTTAGTGTCTACTAGACTCAAGTAACGGCTAGAAGGTGATGAATGATACAAATCCTGCTTTTGGTAAGTTTCTTGTCCAGAGAAATAAGAAGCAAGACTACAAGGTATGATGAGATGAGTATTATCAGCATAGTGCCAATTAAAGTCTATATAAAAGGGATCACAGTATGGGGTATTTGGGAAGGCTACAAGGAGCTTATTTAATCGTTAAACACTAATTAAACACTTACTATGTATTAGGCATTGTGCTGGATGGTGGGGGATAAGTAACATGAATTAAATCTAGTGGGAGGAACCAACACTCAGTTTATTTCAGCAGAATGATATGTGGTATTACAAAGGTGAGCCACTTTACTTAGATATTACAGTTAGAGAGAAAGGAGTTGGAAGAGATTGAGGAGAGATTCCTGCAGATGGGAGTATCCTTCTACAGGATTAGAAATGGAGTCTTAAGTGGAAGTCAATTTCTATGGAAGAAGGTGGGAGACTATTAAATTTAGTCATTGAATAAGAACTGAAGACTGATTTTGATTCTGTTCAGAGTACTGGAGGAACAAGAAAAAGTATGCTGTCTACTCTTCAGGAAGTCACAGCTTGGCTGAAGATAAAACACATATAAGTGGCTCCGTAGGCAGCCTGTGCTAAGTTAGTCGTGTACTCCTCAGGTTCAGAATGTGAATAGTGTAGCTGGGAGTGCCTCGGTGACTTTTCAGTGGCTTCAGGAGGTTAATGTAAGACTGCAGCTGAGCTTTGAAGATTGGGTGTGAGGGGAGACAATTCAGAGAAGGAAGAAGAGCCTGAGAACAAGCATGGAGGTGTCAGGCTGAGACAGGGCCACCAGTGTGCCTGGAGTCAAGGTTTGTGACGTGGAGAGACACAAGTCCTTGAAAGCACCCTGGAGACCTTCTAGTCTGCCTCCACTTCAAGGAAGTCACAGCATGAGGAAGTAAAGAGAATCCCAAGAGCATATGGCTAGTTAGGAGCAGAATTTGCTGAAGAATTTCTTGGGGTTTATCTGTTTGATTGAGACAAGGATGTACAGACCCCTAAAGGTGAAGTAAAATAAAATGCAAATTAAATACTCTATCTCTATGATTTCTCTATTTTCCCAATACACTGTTTACTGCATTAGCTTTTGTTTTCTAACCTTTTGTCCCTGACCTGCCATAGCAACATGATGCCTGGTACAGAGGAGGTGTTGAAGACATATGGTCTAAGTCAGTGCTACTTGAATGTGCATGGTCAGCATCCCCTGGTGTGTGCATTAAAACACAGATTGCCGGCTCTGCAGGCTGCAGGCAGCATCCATGATTCAGGGGGTCCCAAGGATTTGAATTTCTAACAAGTTTTTTGGAGAGGCTGATGCTGCTGACCTAACTTTAATTGTGATTATTGTTCTGAATGAGCATATGACTAAATGCAGGTCAGTGTGTACCCTTATATATTTCAATTTAAAACTTAACTGTTTATGATGACATTTAAATTAAAAATGGAAAACATGGTTTTTCAATAGTCCTCTCTGTGAAAATCCGCCCCCCCCTTTTAGAAAAAAGTACTTCCTCTAAGTACTAAATGGCACTATGGTTGCCTCTCCAGCCTGCTTCTGACCATCTTTTAGATGTCTCCATTGGATGTTCTCCCTCACCTTCATGGGCCAATATTAGAACTCACCTTCCGTCTGCAACCTGGCCTTTCTTCCTGGTGGCATCAACTCTAGCTGGCACCTGGGAGTGTTCTCAGCATTCCCTCTCTTACCTCAAGCAACCAGTCATCAAGTGCTACTGGTCTTGCCTTGCCAAGCTCTCTTGAGTCCATCCTCTGTTCTCTGTCTGTTATCATGTGACTCGAAGCCCTCATCTTTCCTTACTGAGTCACTATAGCAGCTTCTGGACTGGTCCCACTGCTTCCTTCTAAATCACTCTCTACCCCAAAGCTAGCCCGGGTAAGCTGACTAAACTACCACCTGAAGCCCTTCAGTGGCTCATCAGTGGCTACAGGATAATGTTCAAGTGTCTCAAGAATGAAAGGCAAACTCTTCACAGCCTTATCTTTTAGTTCTCTTCGCTCTGTTATATTCTGTAACAGAACTATTTGCAATTCATACCATCTTGGGCTTGTTCATTCCTCTGCCTCTCTGCACTTTTGTTCATGCTACACATTTTCTTCGTGGGAAACCACCGCTTATCTTTTGAAATCTTGCATGGATGTTGTCTCCATCATGAAACTTTCTTTTGTCTTTCCAGAGTCACTCCCTCCTCTGTGTTAGCCCTAGCCATATATCATGGTGAGTGTTTTTCTCTTGGTTGACTTAATGACATTACATAGAAATTTTCTCTTCACATGTCTATCTCTATGATTATTCTGTGAGATGCTCAATGTCAGGTTCATGTATCAAACATAGGGCATGGTGGAAGTAAGTTCTAAATGCCATCAAGCTTTGGGATCTAGACGCTTTTATATCTTCTATGGTAGACAGGATAATAACCCCCCAAAGTGACCATGTTCTAATGCCTGGAACCTGTGAATATGATACTTTATGTGGCAAAAGAGATCCTTTGTTAAGGATCTTGAGATGGGGAGACCACCCTAGATTATCTGAATGGGTTCAATATAATCACAAGAGTCCTTACAGGAGGGATATGGAAGAGGAAGCGAGAGAGAGAGAGAGAGAGAGAGAGAGAGAGAGAGAGAGAGAGAGAGACTATATACTATATACTATATACCGCTGGCCTTAAGATAAAGATGCTATGAGCCAAGGAATACAAGCAGTTTCCAGAAGGTGGAAAAGGCAAGAAAATGAATTTTCCCCAGAATCTCCAAAAAGAATCAGCCCTGCTGACACCTTAATTTTAGCCCAGTGAGATGCATTTTGGACCTCTGTCTTTTATAACTATAAGATAACAAGTCTGTGTTGTTTTAAGCCAATGATTTTTGTGGTCATTTGTTATGGCAGCCATATGAAGCAGACACAACTTCTCTGGAGAGTGGTCACTGGGCTTCCTGAAGGGTCCAGGTGCCCAGCAGCCCCTCAGCTCCACATGGTGCATGGGAACACACCCAGTTGCCTCCTGCACAGGACTATATGCCTTTCCAGAACAGCATCCTCTATCTTTTGTCTGGAAAATATTTCCATTTCAATCATTTGAAATGTAATGTCAACCAAACCTTTTCTGCAAAATCTGTCTAGTAGGAAAATGAATGTCCTCCCATCTACAAAGTGACAAATATCAAATATTGGAGAGGTTTCTTGTCAGCATATGTGGTTTCCAATATGTTGGTCACTTTCTAAGTGTTTATTATAGCCCTTGGTGAGGGTAAGGACTCTCTGTCCTCTGACTTATTCCTGTTATAATTCCAGTGCCTATCCTTGACCCCCAAGACCCTGAGGTCCCAAGACACTGCTTTTATGTGGTCATTGGATTATCGTCTTTGAAAAATAAGTTGAACTTATTCTAAATCACCCAAGGAAAGTCCCACAAACTAGTCCACTATCTGGCACTCTCAGTCAATGTTTGATGAATGAATAAGTCAAAGGCTGATTATGTTGATCACTACCTGGCAAACTTGGCCTCAGTGTCTTTATTATGGGTCACAGATGTCACGAGTCAAAAGGCAGGGCCTGGGCAAGGTCAGACAGGCTGAGGTAGTCTCTAGAAAGTCTGGTTACACAGGGCAGGCCAGGGCAGGGGGAGAAGGCGCTGGCTGTTCCAGAGCAAGCAGGGTAGGTTCTTCCCCTTGGGAGAGGAGTCAATGCAGAGGGAGCCTTTGTGAGCTTTGGAGATGACAGGTCGGGCTCTCCTCCACCCTGTGGTACGTGCCGCTCAGTTGGTCTCAACCCCAGACTCAGCCCTAGGCCATCACACATCAGGAGCATGTAGGATGGAAGGAGGGACACTGAGATGGGGCAACCGCATCCTCAGTGGTGAGGTTTCCATGAAAATGACCTTCTAAGAAAAGAAAACGAGGGACAAGAGAATGTTGCTCAGATGAACCTCAACAAAGCCAGCTGGGGGCTGTTTCTGGTGACCCTGGGGGGCCATATTTGCCACAGTATAAAATCGGGAAACTGGTGTTCCTGTCATTTGCCAAGCACTCTGTGAAAGCAAATGGCTTTTCTCGGGTTTCAATTTATTACCATCTAAAATGTCATTCTCTGTATGGGTAATAAAAGATAATACGTTTTATGGTGGCTCCTTATGTTAAGGTTTTACAAAATCTGTTATTAAATGATCTGCATAGAATCTAAATGAATCTTACTAGGTTACATGAAATAGCAAGGTGTTTCTTTTCCTTTTTTCTCCCCCAAATCAGCTGCAGTTAGAAGGGCAGCACTCTCTGTATGTTTCCTAATCACACAGCAGAAGGTAATGCTTTTAAGGTCAGGCTAAAAATTGCGTTCTGCTGTGTAATCGGCTTCACAAAGTTACATACTGGTCAGAACGTCCAGAAAATTCAATTACTGACTCCCAATGACAAAAGCCTGTGAGCCCACCAAGAGTTGGTGGATGTGTCTAAAATTAGGTTCCAAATGTCTACGACTTGCAGCAATTTCAGCTTTACAACCCTTGCCTAACACCAGTTCTCTGCATGTTAATGGTCCCTGCCCATTAATTTCAGGTGCTTAATCAAAACCACATCCTCCACTTAGGAAGTGCCGTTGAAGTGGACTTCGCTGAGCCTGATTTGGCCTCCATTTCTTAGAACCTGTTCCCAATCAGATGTGATCTCCTAATCAAATCTGCCAGCCAGGGTTACTTTTAATCAGCATTATATGTGGTCCCTTAAGTCGAATGTGTTTTTATGCAAAGCTGACTTTGGTTTAGAGTTCTATTGCTGGCCATAATTCCAGGTAGCTTTAGAAACAAAGGAGCCCGCCGAGAGAGTAATAAATCAGCAGATGACACCCACCCACTCTAGCCATGGTCAAGAAAGCAATTTGAGACACAGCCTTTATACTGTCATTGGGTTACACTCTTTGGAAATAAATTGAACTAATTCTAAATCATCCAAGGGATAAAAAAATCACACAAGATAGATTCCAATTATGCCATGGCTGTTGTCCAAAAGGTAGTTCACAGAGGAGGAAGAAAACGCAGTGAGAATAACGCATCCACAGATTATTCTGGAAGGTTCTCCTGGTGATTTCATGCCTGGTACAGTCGGCTCTTCCGACCACCTTTCTTCTACGCCTAACGGACTACAATCCCCTGCCCTGCTCACACGAGGCAGCCCCTTGGTGATTTGAGCTCCATCATTCATTTTGTTCTTGAAATTGTATTGGCTCTGCTGACAAGGGATAAGCCTATTAACACCCTGGAATGTCAGTCGAGCAAAGAACAAGAAGTCAAATGCTATGACTTAACATTTGGTCTTGCCCTTCCCTAGCCCAACCTCACAGACAGACAGAATGTTGATAGACGAGTGTGTTTTTCTTCACAAATAATAAAGCCCATAAACATGCCCTTGGAGGACTCCTTTTTATTTTATTTTTAGAAACAGCAATGAATGGAGTCTGTTTTTCCTCTGGCCCCTCTCCAGAGCCCTTTACAAAGTGGAGGGGGGATTCAACTCTGTTACCATCTCTCTGGGGAAAAAAATCTCAGGGACTCTGCTCCTCGTCCCAGGGGGAGAAAAGTGCTCAGCCCTGTGTGAAAACATACCTCTATGCATCACGCTCCCTCCTGCTTCTAACCCCAAACTGCAGATCTTCCTGCCACAGTCCACAAGTCCCCATTCCTTGCCAGTCCAACTGGGCTCCACTCAGACCCTCTGTCATTGTGATAATCATGGCTACATCCATTACGTGTTCATTATATGCTGGAAATGGTATTGAACTCTTTATGTGAACTATGCCAGTTGGTCTTCATGAGACCTCTGGGAGGTTGATATGATGGCTGCTCCCAGTGTATAGGTGAGGATTCTATCATCCCAGGATGCCACAGATCCTACATTTCCTTAATGCCTCAGTCCTGGTGCTGCTGAATCCCGGGACAGCATACAGTGCGCCGAAGACTGGGTTTGAAAAGGTAACTTGCTGTAACCACTTAACTCTCAGGGTATGGGACTGAGTGCAAGCTCTTTGTCTAGAGCAGTTCTGTCCCATGGTCTTCTGTCAGCTCCCTATATCAGTTTTAGGGATTTGGAGGATTGAAGGGGTTACACTGTGGCTAGGATTACATGATTCCATGGTGGGGATGTAGGTCGCGGGAAGTTTCTCAGCTTGCCCTCTCTCATTTGCTTCCATTTGGAAAGCCCCTTCCCTCTCAGTCTCTGTTGAAATTCTATCCTGGCCAGGCGTTGGTGGTTCATGCCTGCAACTCCAGCATTTCAGATATGGACTGGGGATTGTAGTCTGTTAGGCGCAGAAGAAATGTCTATCAACATTCTGTCTGTCTGTGAAGTTGGGCTGGGGAAGGGCAAGACCAAATGTTAAGTCATAGCATTTGACTTCTCATTCTTTGCTAGGCTGATGCTCCAGGGTGTTAATAGGCTTATCCCTTGTCAGCAGAGCCAATACAATTTCAAGAACAAAATGAGTGATGGAGCTCAGATCACCAAGGGGCTGCCTCGTGTGAGCAGAGCAGGGGATTGTAGTCCGTTAGGCGTGTGGTAGCATGGGGATGGGAATCCAACTTCTTGGGTCCCCAGCCTACACTCTCAATGGCTGTACCCTGGAGACTACACAGTACTTATCACCTACACAGTAGCCCAAAGCCCCTTTTGGCAGTCGTCCAAGGATTCCATCTGGGAACCCGTTTTCCTGCCATTCCCGCTATCCCTGTATGGGCTGGGCTTGGAAGGACGAGAGTGCTTTGGAAGTAGGTTGCCATCCATAGCACTCTTTGAGCAATCTCCACCTAGTCTCTAAAGGTCAACCTTCCTCTTGGAGACCCCATTTATTTTCTCAGCTTTGATCCTACCCACCCCTATTGACTCTGACAGCTTCAATTACCACCTGTCTCTTTTATGTCCGAATCTAACCTAATTCCCAGGTTCACACTTCTAACTGCTGGCTCAACATTTCCACCTGAATGTTTTGCAAGCACTGCAAACACAGCACATCCCAGAGCAAACTCCCAGTAGCCTGTCAGCCCAGCACACAACTTTTTTGCCCTGGCAAATTGGGGGTTATCCTCTACCCAGGCAACAAAACCAGAAGCCCCTTGTGTCCTAGCCTCCTCTCTTGTCCCCACTGCATTCAATTTTGTTGGTTCTCTCTTGAAAAGGACTCTCATATTATCCCTTCCTCATTATCCCCATTGCCCTTGCCTTAGTTTGAGTCACTCCATGTCTCACTTTGGCTGCTATGTACTGAGCTAAGTACATAGAAATTTGGAGTGATTTCTGCAGGGATTATAGAGTGCAGGAAGGTGGAAAGTCATCCTGGATGACCAGCATCGTGCCACTGAGGAAGGATAGGCCACCCAGGCCAGCATAGTATACAACGCACCAGAAGTTGTAACCCCAAGACAGATGGTGTAACCAGAAACAGTCTTCACAGATGGTGTTCTCTTTGTCCAGATGAACAATTCTCTATGTTCAAATGTGGCAAAGTCCTACTATTCTCAAATATCCATCTTAGATGTCACTTTTGCTTTTAAGACTTTATTGAAATCTCCAGGGTAGGAATATTGTAGCACTTTTTACACAAACCCTCTGTTTATTGTGTCCCAATAAACCATAGACATCTGTCCCATCTATCCTGCTATGATATTCTTGGAGGAAGAAGCCATGCTTTAGCTATTTGTTTCTGCCAGCTTGTGGCAGACTGAAAATAGTATGGACTTTATTTTTTGTTTGTTTGTTTTATTTTAAAGCTGTGAGGTGCATGTCAGGATTGGGTACATAAATGGTTTAGGTGCAGGCGAAGTGTTAGGCCTTCCATTGGACCTTACTTCACTGCCTAGGATCAGGCACCCCTAGTGATGTTGTGTGCCCTCCCTCCCTCCCTGGCAGTGTCCCGCTACTGCTAATACCATTTTTGTAGTATCACGATAGGTGTTCAGGGTCCACTTATGAGTGAGAACATGTGGTATTCCGTTCTTTGTTTCTGTGATAGATCATTGAGTATGATAGACTCCAAACCCATCCAAGTAATCGCATGGACCTTAAAGTCAAAATAAGGAGACATATCTCAGCTCTGCTTTGGAAGAGCTGTGTATCAATCACATCTGATGCCCAAATACCCTGGTTCTGCAAAAGAGAGCAATCTTACCTTTTGTCTAGGTCTATTTTGAGGACAATACAAGGTAAGCCCTATATGTCACTGACCACATGATCTGGTGCACATAATAAACTTAGCAAGTGGAAGCTATTGTTCTAGTTAACCCCAGATCAGATGCTCAATAATTCCTGGACAGGTACGTGAGCTTTTAAAATCAAAGCAACTAAGGACAGTGGCTCCTCAGAGTGAAATGAGGGCTATCTTTATGAGCTAGGGTGGGTGAATGGTGGCTCCCCAAAAGATATGACAAGTCCCCGCCCCCAGTACCTGTGAATGTGACCTTATTTGGAGAAAGGGTCTTCACAGATGTGATTAAATTAAGAATCTCAAGATGACATCATTTTGGATTAACTAGGTGGGCCCTAAACCCACAAGCGTCCTCACAGGAGACAGACGAGAACACAGAGATACAGGGAGATGTCCGTGTGAAGAGGCAGAGATTGGAGAGAAGCAGCCAAGCTAAGGAACGCCTGGAGCCTTTAGAAGCTGGAAGAAGAAAGGAAGGATACTCCAATTGAGCTTTTGGGGAGAGTAAGGCCCTACCACCACCTTGTTTTGGACTTTAGGCTTTCAAGTCTGTGAGAACATAAATCTCAGTCATTTTCTGCCATCTAGCTTGTGGTATTTTGTTACAGTGGTCCCAGGACATTAGGTTAAGTGCAAACTCTCCCAGTGGCCATTCTGCTCAGGGAATGAGACACGTGTCTTACACTTAGAGTTCAGACTGAACAGCCAACTGCACCAATATGGTTGTTTGGGGTATAGTTAGGGTCCTTGGGAATTTTGCATTTTTAAGAGAGTTCAGTCTTCAGAAACTATGTCAACTGCGAATTCCATTCTCATGGGCTGTTAACACACTGTCTTCTGTGAGTGGTGGTTCTTTCCAGTGGTTTGGGTGAATGTCCCATGGCTGGGAAGCAAACTCACTCCACTCCTGAAAGTCCCAGGCTACCCAGGCTCCTAAATGTCCTGCCCACCCTCATAGGCAGCATGCCTCAGAATAGCGGATGGGTTGGGAGGAATTCGTTTATTCCCCCATGGGAAGACTGTTTTGCCTTCTCTAAACCTTGTACTTTTTTTCCTACTGGATACATGTATGATTTGCATAGCAAAATAGTACCTTAAATTTTTTTTTTTTGAGTTGGAGTTTCACTCTGTCACTCAGACTGGATTGCAGTGGCAGCTTCCGGCCACTGCAGCCTTGACCTGCTGTGCTCTGGCAGGTCAAGACTTCCACCTCAGCCTTCCAAGTAGCTGGAACTACAGGCGCGTGCTACCACGCCCGGCTAATTTTTTGATTTATTGTAGAGATGAGGTCTTGTTAAGTTGCCCAGGTGGGTCTCGAATCCGCAGGCTCAGGCAATTCACTCATTTCAGCCTCCCAAAGTGCGGGATTATAGGCTGAGCCACTGAACCTGGCGTACCTTAAATTTTAAAAGTACAAAATAAGGAGATACTTCTGGCATTAGGACTATATCCTTAAAACTTTTTTTTTGTCCCTTTAAATTGTATTATGGGCCAATACAAACCACATGATTATATCATTAGATGCAGAAAAAGCTTTTGATAAAAACCAGTATCCTTCTTCATAAAAACCCTCGAACACCTATGCATAGAGGGAATATACCTCAAAATAGTAAGAGCCATCTGTGATAAATTCATAGTCAACATATTGCTAAACAGACAGAAACTGGAAGCATTTCCCCTGAAAACCAGAGCAAGACATGGATGCCCACTCTCACCCCTCCTAAGCATTGGAAGACCTACCTAGAGCAATCAGACAAAAGAAGGAAATCAGGGGTATCCAAATAGGAAAAGAAGAGAAGAAGTCAAGTTATGCCTCTTTGCTGATGATATGATCCTATACCTCAAAAATCCAAGAGAATCTGTCATAAACCTCCTTGCACTGATAAAGGACTTTGACAAAGTTTCAGTATACAAAATAGAAATGCAAAAGATAGTCACATTCTTACACACCAACAATAAACAGGCAGAAAACCAAATAAAAAGCACAATCCCACAGTAGCCACACACACACACACACACACACACACACACACAAATACCTTGGCATCTTCCTAACTAGGGAAGTGAAAGAGATTTACAATGAAAACTATAAAGCACTGCTCAAGGAAGTCAAAGAAGACACAAACAAATGGAAAAATATTCTATGCTCATGCACTGGAAGAATGAACATTATTAAGATGTCCATCCTACCAAAGGCAATCTACAGAGTCAATGCTATAGACCTGGAAACAACAATACAGAAATTCATATGGAAACATAAATGACCACAAGTAGCCAAAACAAACAAAAAACCAAATCCTTAGCAAAAGAAACAAAGTGGGAGGTATCACACTTTCAAACTTTAAACTTCATTAGAAGGCTACAATAATCAAAACAACCTGGCATTGGTATAAGAACAGGCATATAGACCAATGAAGCAGGATAGAGATCTGGAAGCAAAACCTCAATTTCTCAACAAGCTCATCTTGGACAATACTTCCAGTAACAACTACTGGGGAGAAGAGAACCTATTCAGTAAAGGGTGCTGGAAAAACTGTCTGACCACGTGCAGAAGAATGAAATAGGACCCCTACCTATCACCATACACAAAAATCAACTCCAAATGGATCAAAGACCTAAACGTAAAACCTCAAACATTAAGAAGCTTAGAAAACACAGGAGACACCCTTATAGAAATTGGAATAGACAACCAAATCCTGATCAAAACCCAAAAAACCCATGCCATAAGAGATAAGATAGACAAGTGGGACCTCATCAAACTGAAAAGCTTCTGCAAAGTAAAAGAAACCATCAAGATAGTGAGGAGACAGCCCACAGAATGGGAGAAAATATTTACCAAAAGCATTTCTGACAAAAGCCAAACATCCAGGATCTATGATGAACTCAAACATGCTGAAAGGAAAAAAACAAACAACCCCATTAAAAAGTGGGCAAAGGCCAGGCTCAGTGGCTCAAGCCTATAATCCCAGCACTTTGGGAGGTTGAGGTGAGAGGATTTCCTGAGCCCAAGAGTTTGAGACCAGCCTGGGCAACTTGGTTGAGACCTCGTCTCTACAATAAATCAAGAAAAATTAGCCGGACACGGAGGTGCATGCCTGTGGTTCCAGCTACTTGGAAGGCTGAGACAGAAGGATCACCTGAGCCCAGCAGGTCGAGGCTGTGGAGGCCAAGAGCGTGCCACTGCACTCAAGCCTGGGTGACAGAGTGTGATTTCAACTAAAAAAAACCCAAACCAAACCAGACAAAACAAAAAAAAAAACAAAAAGCAGGGAGAAACGGCAAGATGGCGACGGGGCAACTGGGTCTCTGAAGCCCTCTGCAAAGGAGATCTGCAGTGGGTCTCTGACTCTCGCCCCGGGGGGCTGGGGACCCCAACATCGCAACCTGCTCTTCATACAGAGCTCAGCCATTGCCACTGCTGGGACATTGCAACAGTCTGGACAGTTACTGCCGCTGCCGCCGCAGCCCCTCCCCGCGCCGCCACTGCCGTCGCCGCCGCTACCGCGGCCTCTGTGACAAGTAACACATCACATCACCTGGCCCGAGGCGATCCACACCAAACCCTTTCAGGGAAGATCTGCTGGGATCGCTGCCACTTCTCCTGCATCTTAGACTGTCCTGCCTGCCGGGCGTAAGGCTCCTGTTGCCTGCTCAGAGGCAGGCAGCCATCTTGTTCCTGTCCGGCTTCACCCCCTCTGGGGCGAGCAGCTGAGATAGCACCACCTGCTGGCGATTCAAGGTACCAACACCGAAATGGGAGAAGCAAGCTTGATAAAGACATAGACCAGAGTGCTGAACGAGGGTAATCTGCACTGTCCTTCACAGCAGACCAGGGGCAACTGACCCTAACTGCAAACCAATTTACCAATTTGAAAAGAAAACTAGAAACCAGACCTGAAAGGACATTGGACTTAAACGAAATGTCTCAGAGTGTGCTTCATTGATTCTATTAGTTTAATGACTTAATTCTATTCCTACTGTGTTGTTCCCTTTTTTCTTTTTTCCTTTTCCTTTTCTTCTCTTCTCTCTGTAAACCATATCTTTATATAGAGGAACAGCACACTAACAAGGTGGTTGGTTAGCTTGTATGTTAGCATCACTATATGTTTTATTTTTATTTTTTATTTTTTTGTATGAGAGTTGGTTCTTCTGTAGCTGTGGTCTATTGTATTTATCTGTTTCAGTATAGGCCTCTCTCTCTATTTGTTGGCACACTCGTTTGTTTCCCCCCTTACTCCTCTATCTCTCCACTCCACTCTTCAACCCACTATCTGCTCCATTCTCTCCCCTCTGCTAACCACATTTTATTTCAGGGAGTAAACCTACAGCCCCACTGCATGGACAGATTCCAGGGCAGTGGGAAGTGGTTTCCACATTATCCACACACCTGTCAGCGAATACCAGGACCTGCAGACAGATTTTGAATCACAGCTCTCCCCTTAAGTAAATCTCAAAACTGCAAAAAGGACCACCTCCAACCTACAGTGCAACTTCAGAATTGAACAAAGTAAGAGGACATACATAAAGAATAGGAGATTGAACAAACAGAAGTAAAACCAATCCCTTTACCCCTGAATAACAGAATTAAAGACGGTGACGTGGAGGGAAGGAAAAAGTAGGGAGGGGGAAAAACCACACAAATGAAGAAAAACCAAAAGAAGAATATAGGTCATACACAGATACCTGGGAAATCAGACACTGAAAAAAACAGATTCTGGAACACAAACAATGAAGAGTCCCCAGAATGACTGGTTACATGCAACAAACCCAGACATCAAGACATTAATGGAGAGAATTAAAAAAATTGAGGCGAGACAAGAGGAAAATAGGAAGGAGCTGATGTCAGAAATGACAGCAGTAAAGAATACTGTGATGGAAATGAACAACAGACTAATAAGCATGGAAAGCAGAATCAGCCAAACAGAAGAAAGAATCTCAGAGCTCGAAGACCAACACACAGAACTAACCCAAACTGTCAAAAGCTTAGAAAAGAAGCTCAAAAAGACAGAACAAAACCTGCAAGAGATGAATGATCACTTCAAGAGACCAAACCTAAGAGTAATTGGGCTTCCTGAGGCAGAAACAGAAACAGAAGCCACACTGGAACAAACATTTCATGAAATCATTCAAGAAAACTTCCCTCATCTCATTAAGGATGAAAAAATTCAAACACAAGAGATTCAGAGAACCCCCACAAGACAACAAATGAGAAGACCAACTCCCAGACACATAATAATTCGCCTAAACGAAGTAGCTATGAAAGGAAAAATCCTAAAGGCAGCAAGAGAAAAAGGCCAGACTACCTACCAGGGAAAACCAATTAGAATAGCAGCAGATTTATCCACAGAAGCCCTTCAGGCCAGGAGAGCCTGGAGCCCTATCTTCAAAGTTCTAAAAGAGAAACAATTTCAACCAAGAATAACCTACCCAGCCAAACTAAGCGTCATTAGTGAGGGAGAATTGAAATCTTTTCCAGACATCCAATCCCTAAGAACCTACGTTGCCACCAGACCACCTCTACAAGAAACACTTAAGAAAGTACTGAACACAGAAGAAAAAGAAAAAAGAACAACAGAATTTGTCACAAGAGTACAGGCAACAGATTAAAAACACACATGAACCAACTCCAAAACCCAAAGAAAAACAACAAACAGGAACAACTCTGTAAGAACCTTATGACAGGGATCAACTCTTGCATTTAAATTATTAGCCTAAATGTGAACGGACTAAATGCACCACTGAAAAGACATAGAATGGCAAAATGGATAAAATATCATCAGGCAACAATCTATTGCCTTCAAGAGACTCACCTCACTAGAAAGGACACCCACAGACTCAAAGTAAAAGGATGAGAAACAAACTTTCAGGCAAATGGAATACAAAAGAAAGGAGGAGTAGCAATCTTAATTTCAGACAAAATACCCTTCAAGCTATTAAAAATCAAAAAAGATACAGAAGGCCACTACATAGTGATAAAAGGCTCAATCCATCAACAAGAAATATCTATCCTAAACATATATGCACCCAACATAGGTGTGCCAACTTTCATAAAGCAACTTCTTGGAAAACTAAAGAAAGATATTGACTCGAACACTATCATAACTGGGGACTTTAATACCCCACTCACAAACCTAGACAGATCATCAGGACAAAAAATCAGCAAAGAGATCCGGAACCTCAATGTGACTTTGGACCAAATGGACTTAATTGATACCTACAGAACGCTCCATCCAAAGACCACAGAATACACATTCTACTCATCACCACATGGAACATATTCTAAGATCGACCACATACTTGGCCATAAATCAAGCATAAGCAAATTTAAAAGGACCGAAATTCTACCAAACACCTTCTCAGACCACAGTGGAATAAAAATAAACATTGACACCAACAAAGTCCCCCCAAAACCCACAAAGACATGGACACTAAACAGCATGATGCTAAGCAACTCCTGGGTCAACGATGAAATCAAAACAGGGATCAAAAGGTACCTGGAAACAAATGAAAATGAAGAAACATCTTACCAAAATCTCTGGGATGCCCTGAAAGCTGTAATAAGAGGGGAATTTATATCCCTACAAACACACATGAAGAAAATAGAAGGAACAGAAATTCACAGCCTAACAAGCCACCTAAAGAAGCTGGAAAAGCAAGACCACAAAAACCCTAATTTCAGCAGAAGAATCCAGATCACCAAAATAAAAGCCCAAATCCAGGACATAGAAGACAAAAAGATAATACAAAAAATCAATGAAACAAAAAGCTGGTTCTTCGAAAGGATAAACAAGATTGATGTCCC
>NW_007231499.1:81607-82838 GCF_000164805.1 Carlito syrichta | reverse complement strand
TAATAGACCAATAACTATCAAGGAAATCGACTACGTAATAAGAAAACTTCCTACAAAAAAAAAGCCCTGATCCAGATGGCTTTCCAGCAGAATTCTACAAGACATTCAAGGAGGAGCTGATACCAATCCTACTAAAGTTATTCCAGGCGATTGAAAAAGATGGAACTCTCCCCAAATCATTTTACGAAGCCAGCATCACATTGACACCTAAGCCAGGTAAAGATCCAACAAAGAAAGAGAACTACAGGCCAATATCTTTGATGAACATAGATGCTAAAATTCTCAACAAGATCCTAGCAAACCAGATTCAGCAATACATCTCAAAAATCATCCACCATGACCAAGTAGGCTTCATTCCTGGGATGCAAGGCTGGTTCAACATTTGTAAAACCATAAATGTAACTAAATACATCAACAGATGTCAAAACAAAAACCACATGATCATATCATTAGATGCAGAAAAAGCTTTTGATAAAATCCAGCACCCCTTCTTGATAAAAACCCTTGAACATCTAGGCATACGGGGAACATACCTCAAAATAGTAAAAGCCATCTACGAGAAACCCACAGCCAGCATACTCCTCAATGGACAAAAATTGGAACCAATTTCCCTGAAAACTGGAATTAGACAAGGATGCCCACTCTCACCCCTCCTGTTCAACATAGTATTGGAAGTCCTGGCTAGAGCAATCAGAGAAGAGGAGGCAATCAGAGGTATTCAAATAGGAAAAGAGGAAGTCAAGTTATCTCTCTATGCAGATGATATGATGGTGTACCTTGAAAACCCAAGAGAATCTGTCAAAGGCCTCCTTACATTGATAAAGGCCTTTGGCAAAGTCTCAGGATACAAAATAAATGTACAAAAGACAATCGCATTTCTTTACACCAATAATAAACAAACAGAAACCCAAATAAAAAACACAATTCCATTCACAATAGCCACACACACAAAAAAAATGAAATACCTTGGCATCTTCCTAACCAGAGACGTGAAAGACCTTTACAATGAAAATTACAAAACGCTGCTCAAAGAAATCAAAACTGACACGAACAAGTGGAAAAATATCCCATGCTCATGGATCGGAAGAATCAACATTGTGAAGATGTCCATCTTACCTAAGGCAATCTACAAATTCAATGCAATACTCATTAAATTACCAACAACATTCTACTCAGACCTAGAAAAAACAACACAGAAATTCATATGGAAACACAAATGTCCAAGAATAGG